>NC_060207.1:192090357-192393392 GCF_021130785.1 Homalodisca vitripennis
AAGGGATTTCGATTACGCCATATTTCTTTATTGATTCTATTTTTACCAGTACGTACATAAATATATTCTTAGCTTTCTTGTTAACGTTTCAATGTTTAACATAAATATTTTTTGTTCGATCCTTAATCTTTGCTTCTACTTAAAATGCTAAAATATATTTTCTTTTATGTAAAAATAGTAAGTGTAAAATTCACGGAAACCAACACAGGAGCAAAACGATAAGTGACTCAATGATTAGCACAAAAATATCCAAACATTTTGGTTGTTAAGGTAGGTTAAATAGTATTGAAAATTAATTCCAACATTCAAATACATGGTGTTGTTGTACCATAATAAAAAAACATGATCTCAATTATGTTTTAATACATCTAAACAATATTTGCTACTTTTGAGGCATCATATACGTGCCTTAGGTTTGGTTTCTTGAAATTTGACGCGTGACAGTTAAAACACCGATATAGGAACCTCAGGAAAATGATTACGATTTTTTATTAAATCTCATACACTAGGATAATGATTGATAAAATTTTTTTTAATGTTCTCGTAAAACAATTGGCACTACATTGAAATTTGCGGTCATTTGTAGGTTAAGTGTAGTGTACTAACACAAATAAATTTCAATCCGTGGAAAATGAGCATTTGGTATTTTAATAATCTTAAAATGTCCCAAAAACGCCTAACGGCTTATGCAGAACAAACATACAGTTAAACATACAGTCTAACAAAATATACGAACAGAATAAGTGGGTCAATGTGTAGATCGCAATAGCACGTATGTAAAATTAATGTTTTGATCGTCTAAGGATATTTATTGTAATGAATAATGTGATAATCATTGAATTCAAAAGAAATGTGTGACTTTTGCAATTAAAGAAATTGAAAATTTTGAAAATTGAATATTAATAAACACGTCAACGGCTTGGGTAATACACAAAACAGTTATTTTAAACGGCTAGGCATAACTACTGCATAAAATAAATAATCTAAAACGTATCAGAGAGAATGTGTGGTGTCCCAAATATTGCAAAATATCAATGTTTCATGAACAAATTTGATTTTCCAACAAAATTATACTCTCTTAAAGTGTCTGATAACAAAATCAGAAATTAAAACCGGTTACCACGTACGTACGTAACAGACGTACATTTAGGTGTTTAGTATTCCGTCTTAAAATGGCGTAAAGCGAAACACATATATATTCTGTTAAATTCGGTTGCAGTTGTCGCAGCTCCAAAACCTAGCGTAGGTATAAGACGTTGTTTTATGTTGATATTAGCGCATACAAACTATAGAGAACATTATGTGGGAAGATCTCTCGTCATGTTTTTAGACGAAGCGCTGGGAGATATGTTAATTACGCGCATTAGTATTCGAACTCTTAGTGAACTGTATACTATACATAATTTACATTTCAGTGTAATAATTTATTATAAAGCGTACGATAAATAAATTTTAAAAATTAAAAAATAACGTTACAGCATTTGAACATTAGTTTTAATGCTTAATTAAGTAAATAATTTAGTTCTCACTTTTAAACTGTATTTTAAAGAGCACCTACAATTTTTGTTTCAATTAATGAAGTAATGTATTTAATAACACTATCCCTAAACATACAATCCGTTATACATTAGAAATGTTTACAGCCAAATAATTACATGCATATATTTTGTTGACCAATTTCGTACCTAGTGCAGACTAAATTATAAATTATAAAGTGTTTTTCACGCAAAGTTAGCAGGAGTCTTTGATTAAGCCCAGTTAAGACCAAGGTAGTTCCCAACTTTGACTAACTCCGTAAGCCTCTTCACCGTAAGACAAAGCGGACTTTATTTAGAATATGTTAATATCATTAGGGAGTTGAGCGGAGTTATAGTTGCAAAGTCCCCGCGGCAGGTATTATTTGTTTGGTTAGGTTGGCAGCACAACACACAAGTTTACCAACTTCGGACCGCATTAGCCAGCCAGGTGTAAAACCACATAAGACTTGCTAAATTGGGTTCTTCCACAACCACCTCGAGATTTGCTCACGGTACGGTATTGAGCATGTCATATTAGAATGTAACTGGGTTAACTTAATATTCTGTATATACTAAATAATACATATTGCAACTCAGGTAGCTCTGACGTGTTGGAGCGAATCCACAAAAACCTCCTGGGAGCAATGTTAATAAGGTTTCGTCAAACTGGGAACAAGGTCAGCGTTTTCAATTTTTCGCTAGTCTCCCGAAGTATCAATTCTATGCCTCTATACAACTGTTCTGAGATTTCAAGATGGCTGACATGACTGCTACAAATGGTTACAATTCCATGTGGAATTATTAAAAATCCCAAGCTCCTGTCTTTAGAAAGAGCAACGTAAAGATGTATAGCAACTATGCAATTGAAACATTAACGTAATCCCCGAGTGAGTGAAGGTAATGCAGCCGGTCTTGGGCGGGTTGATTTTTTAATAAAAACAAATTAAGTCACTTAAGGTGACTTCCCCGATCACAAGAAAAAGTTTTAAAATCTGAATTCTACAGAGGAAATTAGAGGCTTTAAAAGAAATAATTTTGGGCGATTTTGTAACCCTGCCGAAACATGTGAATAGTAGGCTAATTATGACTTCGAGGAATTACAAGTTTTAACTAATTTTTACTTAGGAAATCAAATTTTTTAATAAAATTTTAAACTTTTTCATGCAAAGTAGGAGTACGCTACGCTACTAGTCGCGTAACAGGTTTCGTTAAGTTGCATGCAAAATTTCAAATTTATTCCTCATTTAAAACTTCATTTATATACAAGGAACATTTATTCCATGATGGTGCAGAATATAATGTAGCTGAGCGTTAGAGAATTTTTACAATGGTCTTATGGATAATCATGATAACCTTACTAGTAATTCACCAGCAAGATATAGATATCTAGTGAAAGATTTCATATGTAGACCGGGGCTGAATGGGCTATAGCCCAGGGCGGCAGAATTCAGGGAGCGGCAAATTTTGATAAAAAAAGTAAAAAATAAATTATTCCAACAATTAAAAATATGTAATTTCATTGTCCTTAATCCAACAGAAATTTTTCAACTTTCTTTTCATGATTTTTTTAGTAATTTGCCAGTTGATAAATGTTGTGACATCTCATACTTTGTAGTAAAAACAGTAACTGCAACTATAAGAAGCCTAACTTTAATGTTGACAGTTCAACCTATTTTATTTGTGTTTTATTACAACTTAGCGTGGCCGCATCGCTGCCGCCGACGTCACGGTACCGAGGTAAGCCTACATCATTGGTGTGGGGAGGGGGAGGGCGGCAAATTGTGGATGGCCCAGGGGCGGCAAATCTTCAAATCCGCCTCTGATGTAGACTTGAAATTTTGCATGAAACTTTATTTCTGCGCTGACAGAATAAGTTCTATGATGGTGCAGGTCTCTCCATGGACTATAGCTGAGGTTTTGGGTAATTTTTACAATCGTCTTATTGGTAAATTAGCTATCACTCAGTACGCTGGTACAATGTCTATTTTTCTGCCAGGTGATGTACAAATTTGTATTACCTGTGTGATTGTATGTTTGTTTGTTTTGTAGTAGGGCACCTCAGAATGAAATGGGTTATACAATTGTTTTTTTTCGTGCAACCGCGACAAAGGCTGTTACACTACTCCAAACTTGTATACTATAAAAATTATAACATAAGTTTTTTGTCCAATTAATTCCACATCTCCTTAACTACTATATAGTCTTATCATTAACAAAATAATATAACTATCCTACTCGATACGACGCCCTGTGGGACAAAATGCAGTGCAAAAGTCTTATTTCTAAAATAGGATCCGTATAATTTACTTTTTGTTACGAAATATAATTAAAAATAACAAATAATAATGTTTTAAGTTCTATATACTGAAATTGTACTTACTGATTAGCTCCAAGAAATTTAATAATTGTTTAGTATGTTGGGGCATTTTAAAAGTTTCAATGTATTATACGCAGTTTTTACCCCTTGTGTAATTGACAATATTATCTCATAAATGATAGGTACAGAATATAATGTAGCCTTGTAATTGTACAATTGTAATTCAACGAATATTTTAACTGGAAAGTAAGTAGCACATAAAATAGTTACACTGTGAATAGTACATTATAAATTTAAATAAGAATTATTATGAAAACTGTTACGTTGTGTACTTGAACATACTTTATTTAAACCTTCAAGCCGATATAAAGTTGATGGAATATTTTGTTTGAGCTTAAAATCAATAACGTTATTTGTGATGCTATCGCCAATAAATAAATAGTAAGTAATGAAATATTTTAAATCTATTTACCCTATAATTTATACACATTTAATATTTTAAATCTATAGTAATTTATTTTATAATTTCAGCTATTCCATATGTTATTAAATTCCTACATTATGTAAAATTATTTATATACTACTATATTAATAATATTCAAATCCTAATAAATTCGTTCACAAAAAGTTCTGAAGCTTACTGCAGTGCTTTTGTGAATCACATCATTTAATCAACACACACAAAATAATAAAAATAATATATAATAAACTATAGAATACGAGTTAAGTCAATTTTGATGTTCTTTGCGTATTTTAAACTGTTCATCTCTGATGATCTTGCACCCCAATTCTACAAGACTGTGTAGAGGAAATGGCTCCGAAAGTCTTGCCACCAATCATCGTAAGGTAAAAACCGTAAACTCTAGAAACATTTCTACTATTAAAATTAATAAATATAGGTGTTAGGTTCAGCGATCTGATTTGTGACGTTTCCCACTTCTTTTGAAGTTAATTTCTTACTCTCTTGCTTAAAAATAATTTTAATTAGTCTACAAAGTCTAAGTCTGAGTAGAGCTCAGTCTAGGATTTCGTCAAATAATGGTATCATAATTTCTCTGTTTCAGTAGTAGTAGAGGATAGCAAGATTGTTTTGCCTTAGTTATTCCCTTATAAGAAGTATAAATATTAACGTTATGCTAGTTTTATAAACAAACACTCGAAAAATTATGTTTTATTTTTTTTTCTTAAGGCCTTTCATGTTCAATGAACATATCATCATTTGTTTATAAATTTAGCTATTTGATTTGATTCCAATAAGAAGACGCTGGTAGAATGTATTTAACGTTATGGTTTATAACTCCGGACACCATAAGGCAGTATGAATATTTTGTAAAACGGCCGCCTTTAAACAGTACGAGGGCTTCTTCAGACATGTATTTACTGTGTTCTGAACTGGGTGTTTTCATGGTGTTTTTCACAGCTAAAACTGTTTTTGAATCAGATATATTTCTGACCAAGTGGGCGGCATCTCCTTTGTCACTTATATAAAGACTGCCACTGGCAGCAAAAGTTAAATCTTCCACGCTTGTATTATGCTGTAATGGAGTTACTCCATGTCTTTTAGCCGAAGCTGTCAGTTCAAAATCATTTTCCGGGCAACCGATGTTTTTAACAGTTGTATTTGGTGATATATTCCTTTCAGGAAACAGTGTTCCTCCCTTTCACCAGCCATCTTTATGATTTAAAAATCTCTTCAACACACTCGAGTGACTTGTCCACTTATCTTGAATTCTGGAAATAAAAGCTTTTACAATGCCTTTTTGTTTCTTGTAAATGTTCATCTCTGACGTCATTTTATAGTCAATGTTTAATTTTGCGAGGACATAATTAAAACCCGCGGTATTTTCTTCTCCCAGATGCTTTTCATTGTACCGTACATTAATAAGTTCTTTTCTTGGAATTGACATATAACCTGAAAAAGCACCATGTATCACTCGGCTGCATATAAAACTTGCACTAACAGTTAGATGAGATGTTGCAGTTTATAAAAATAACAAAATTGAAGTGATTCTGGGTGGGCATCAGAAGTTATGACTGACAGTCTCAAAATTTAATTTTATCAAAATAGGTATTAAATATTTGAATTTCATAAGTAAAATGGAAAAATAAAATTAGGGCAAATGTGATTCTTCCATCTTTTTGATTCAGCCATCGAAAAATAATTTGTTTAAAAAACTTCTCACAAACCATTTAATATAAATATTCCAATATAGAAAGTTCAATAATAAACGATGGTTATATCGATGTCGTCATGTTCCACATGGTAGACACAAATTGGATTGACTTAGGGCAGTGAAAGTGAATTATTATCAGCTGGTTTAGATAAGGATTCTGAATAAATGTGTTATTTATTTAAACAATGCCTAGCTCTGACCTTCACTTTTTTATTTTTGCACCGCTAGATAAGAAAATTGCCCCACGATGCGACGCTTTCAATCTTAAATAGCGTCCCGCGACAAGGCATGTGCGTTTGGTGTGCCTCATTCCTCAATTAATCATTTGGAGACTGCAAAGTTTTTATGGGCGAACCAGGGATATTCATAAGTGAACTCTAGCGTTTGTGAAGACAAATTTATAGCCGAAAAAATCAATACTGTACTCAATTTCGATTTTTTCGTATTAATTATCTTTCTTTCTAATTTTTGTCTATTTTCTTTAGTTTTTTTTAGTTTTTTAGACATTAGAGAGGTCTGAGTTCTGGTATCTCTATTAAGGAATATGTGTGATTTCGGAATAATTGGTGGAAATATCAGAATCGGTAGAGACATGATACCCAAGTAATAACAAATTTGTATAGCTTTAATTTCACATATTGTATGTCAACACATAAGTTGATTTTAGAATATTTGCAATCTCATTCGAATCATATACAATTCATGCTGTCATAAAGGTATTGGAAGACTTGTTTGAGATTTGAGTCCATCATGTAATATAATATTCAACTACTTTAATTAAAAACGAGAAACTCATTTTATCACTTGCAACAGTAACTGAAACAGCCAACGAAACATTGTACATATTTAAAACGTTGGGGGAAAACATTTAATTTAGACTGTAAGTTCACCTGGAATTATTTCTCAAAACACGCATTTCTTATTACTCTTAACGAGCTCATAATTATTAATGTCTTGATACTCGTCTTGACTCACAACCACCACACCACACAGATGCTAAAAAACTAATCTACAGATGCTAAACTCATCTTATCTTTCCTTCTGCCACCATACTATCGCCGCGGCCGTGCCAAGTTTCTGATCGGATTCATAGTTAATAAAACGTATGAAAAGATTATACTACACGTTTTATCTATATAACTATTAGTTAACGTTCTTGAATTATGCGGAAATAGTAGACAGTACACAATATCAGGAATAGTCGCATATTTATTATCGTATATAAGGTATCAACGTGTCGATCTCTTGAAGAGATCATATTTTATACTAAAATAAAAATACGCAATAATGCGAAGATTACATATAATAAAATAACATATAGTAGCCTACTAAGGATATAAAAAATACTAAACAAATACTAAAAACTAAGAATATTAAAGTTATAAACTATAATACCACTGATAAAAAACACAAGTTCATTGTAAATGTATATTGTTAGTATAATGACGAACAAAGTCAAACAATTGTATTTTCAACGTCAAATCCTTTCATTCTTCATTGTGTCTGATTTTGTTATTCCTTGGAATATGAAAAATTGGAGGTAAATCATTTCTGCGCCAACAAATAGGGTTGCCACCACCAGCGCTGCACCCAGAAATCTTATCTGGGTGTTGTTTGGAACGCCGGGAGTAGAGGGCATGGAAACCAACCCCCCCCCTCAATTAGCAGGAGAGTGTCCGGGGAAATTTATTAAATGTTAGCTCCTAAAATCGTTATTTTATCGTACTTCTGACTAATAAAAAAAGGCAAAGATCAGGTCAGAGTGTATACAGTTTATGTGAAGTGTATTTAAATAAAACAAAATTTAATCATAAAATTAACTCGGTGGAAATCTCAATCGATCAAAGCAGTTCTAATATGCATAAACAGATGTAAACACTATAGATTTTTGCTGTAATCGTATCTGTGGTTTGCAAACAGATGAAGAATAGACAGTGTGCAGGCGAGTGACACCGACTACAGCACTACTGTGGTAGAATTTTCAAACAATATTTAGGATAAAAAACACACCTTGGAAAAGTTTGTTGTTAAATGAATTAATATACAAATAAATAATCTAGCAGTATTGTTTCATAATATGAATAATCAAAATAATAGTACATTTATTAAATGTTAGCTCCTAAAATCGTTATTTTATCGTACTTCTGACTAATAAAAAAGGTAAAGATCAGGTCAGAGTGTATACAGTTTATGTGAAGTGTATTGAAAAAAAAAACAAAATTTAATCATAAAATTAACAGAATAGTTAAGTTTAAATCACTAACAAAGCCAAGTTAAATTTTATCTACACTCGGATCAAAAAGTATAAATATCCGAGTTTGAAAGTTAATTACATACTACTAACTAAAATAGCTACAATAACGTATTATATTAAATTTTAGCTTTTTTTATTTCTGCGTTTCGACATGTAAAACTGTTTACTAACTATAACTTCCAATTTTTATATCGATAACAACGAAAAAAATACTGGTTTTCGGGGCTTTTCGATCAAACTACAACTTTGAACATTCATAACTCGGATACTTGTTATCCGCTTAAGACCAAAAGCTTATACAAGATAGATACAATTGCATTGTGATTTATTATATAATTTTAAAATAGTATGACAATAATGTTGCTTATACTAATTACCTATCCGCAAAACGAAAGTACCCGGTGTAGGTTACTGCTACAGGTACTTTTACGATACAGATACTTTAAAGTTTACCGCCGCCGTTTCTGGTACAAAGTACTCGGACACGTTTAGCATAACAGTTGACTAACAGGAACATGTACCTGCACCATGTTATGAGAACTTTGTAACGCATGATTCTAAATCAATTCAAATACATTTTGTACTATCTAACTACAAGTACCGGATACAGGTAAAAGCTGCAAGAAATAGTAAGAACTAATCTCACGTTTGTAGTTGTTGTGTAACGGCGAAATTTAAATATTCAGAGTTTTGAACAGAATTTAATTATATGTGCAGAGAGCTGTGAGTTTCATAAAATCAAATGGTTATAAAGTTTAAGTTTATATATTAGATTATGAATTATTCCAAAGTTACAACATAAAGGTTACTTTTAGTCGAGAATAGATTATTAAGTGATTGATTGTTTTGAAACAAAATGCTCTTGAAGGGAACAGGTCCAGTTATCCCCCCCCCCTCCACCACGTCGGTACGCCCCTGGCCACCACAGGCAAGCAGAAACACAATGAACCACAGCTATGACGTTGCACCTGATGAGAGGAGGCAATGCTCACTTCACAAAAACTATATTTAAAATCAATTTAAAACAGTTAAAGAACACATTTCACATAAAAATGCAGAACGTGTATTTCAACAATGCATTTTGTTCTGCTAAGAGAATAATTTCAGTATGTCCTGCTTATCTTTTTTAAATTTTACTTACATTCCCACGGTAATACTACTTTGTTAATGTTAACAACAAAGATGGCCAGAGCAACAAATAAAACACAAGTAATGAGATAGCTTAGTATAAATATAAATGTGACAACAATCAAATTAAATATCTTAAAGGAACCAACAATAACCAATACAAGATAACATTAACATGGATGAGATCAAAGAATGTAACCATGCTACTACAGCAAAAGAGTTCATGTAATGAAGTCGATATATTTGCAAGCAGACAAGTCCAGAGCTAGAAGAACTGGTTAATCCGTATCACGCTGAAAGACCTGTAATCTAGATGTCAAGGTGAAACTTCAAGTGGATGGATTCTTTAGGCATTCATGCTGGTTAGAGCAAAACCGTCAGGATTTCTAGCTTCCTCTTTCAGATCCAAAAACCGAACAAATCTCCTCTGCATAAAGTTACATCTATTACATAGGAGCGCTGAACTGAAAAGGGGACACATTTTTTCAGTGTCTACAAAAATTTACCCCCTTGCTGTACATTACAATGATCATAGACCTATTTTTTCTCCTGAGGGAAAGAGAAGATTGTCCCCGCTCTTGGTCCTTAAAGGACCTTTGGGCCTCCCTAACTTATATTTGTATCCTCAGAATCTGACTTTTACAGATTTGAGGGCTCCTGTTCTCTGATGTCCTTGAGGCGGAGGAGATATGCTCCTAGGAATCTTTTCCGAATTTTAGATATGGCAGGACAGTTTATCCAAATATGCTCCGCTGATTCCCCCTCTTCTCCGCAGAGTCTGCATTCATCAGTCTGGCTAAGGCCCACCTTCATGAGGTGTTTTCTAAGGAGGCCATGTCCTGTCAGCGTCCCTATTATCATTCTTATATCCTCCTTACTCTGATCTAGGAGAGATGCCCATCCTTTAGCAAGGAGAGATAAACATTTTTGACTGTCTTAATCCTGAGGCTCTACACCAATTAAAGTTGCTTGTCCTCTTTTTCCAATCTTTTACAAGAGCTTTGCTGTAGGAGAAAGATATCCCGCAACTCGGGTCTGGTACCACCATAAAGGACTCCACTCCCTTTTTGGGGAGGGTATCTGTTTTTCATTTCCATGAATGCCCTCATGGCCCAGCACCTAACCAAGTATTACTCTATTTTCCTTAGCCAGTTCTACCAGAGCATTCTTCCATTCCCAGGCTGTACCATACAGACCTTGGGAGCACTCTCAAATTCCTCTGAAGTTGTTCAAAATCAATGTAATATTCTTAGTGAATTCCTTTCACATCTTCAAATGTTTATTTTTCAAGGCAGCTCAAAAGGCTTTAGCTTGGTGACATCATGCAGTCTGCTGGTCCAATAAGGGGTGTTCAATGACTGCAACAAGCACCTTATGTGTGCCAGTGCGTTGCCATGTAGCAGAAACCATTCCCCTATCTCCTGCATTTTACATGTCCTTGTAGCCGATAAATCCGACTAATACTCCTGTAGTATGTTCCTTTTGTAAAATGATCCCGTCTCTATCTAGTCGGAGTTCAGGAATTCTCAGTGGATTAATCTTTGAGAGTCAAAAAATGTGACTAGCATGATTTTCACCTTTGACTTCACAGTACTCTTCTTTGAAGAGTGCCCCTCACCTAGATCCTCCATTCAACTGTTCAGTGGGTGGATCTTTCCAAAATCACCATAATTCATCAGAATATTTTTTTTATTCTGGGCAATTTTTAATTCAACACTTTCCACAAAGCTCTTTGAATAACTCATTGCTTCATCTGAAAGTGTGTCAAAACTTTTGAAGAAAATTTTGCACACAATTACCCCATCCCCAAAACAGTATGTACTTCAACCTGAAAAACTATTTTAATTTGACATTGTTACCAATTTCTAGTGAGTAATGCAATCAGTAACATTTTCATCCAAACTGCTTGTTGAGGTTGACCTGCTCTAGATCATTTCTAAAGGACTCACAAACAATTTTTAAAAGGAAGAAACCACTCAAACTCCTTTGAAAGGCTCAAACACTCATTACAATACACTTTCTGCACCTTTGTACATGTTTCTGGTGCAGTATTACCCCATTTAAAACAAAACTTAATAGCTTCGCTATGTTCCATTTTCCAAATTCTGACACACATCAAGCAAACTAAGATAGGAATCATGGCAAAAATAGCGAAAGAGGATAAAATTTCAAGCTTCATTCAAGAAGGTTCCCTGAGAAATGGAATAGCTTGATAATAGTCTATTAGAAAAAGTCAGTTGTATGTTTGATTTTTTTATTGTTCAACTTGTCCAGTTGTCAATTTTAACTTGGTGGGTTCTTTACCATTGTTTTAATTGACAAGTTTTAAGTTTTGGGGGCGTGCTTAGTCTTACGTCTGTTTTTGTTTTTTTTTTTATACTTGAAGAGAATAGATTCAAATCTTCAAAACATAATGTGCTATTTATATAACATACAATGATGGCAAATATGCAAAATTCTGTTATCTTTCCAAATCAACCTTATTAATACATTTCTTAAAAAAAGGAAGACATTTTTGCTAAATCAGCCTGCACCAAATTGTCTGATAATGGCTGTTGCATTTCAATCCTCCCTTTAAACTCCACGCCCATCACTGTTCCCAGTTATATGTATATGAAAATTTGCTGATCTACCTCAACATCTGTTGCAATTAACAAATTTCATTATGTTACCATAGTTAAATATATATATGGACACAAACATCAAACAGAACATTTAATCAAACAGATAGCAGTGAACATAGCCACGTCATAGAGGGAACAGCTGGTCGTCAGCACCGATATGGCAACACCTCTTCAAATGTCATTGAACTATTTTGGTGCGAGCTGCTCTAATAAGAATGTTCTCATCCTTTTGTGATTAAACTGAAAAAATAACGATAAAATTAAATTAAAATATGATTTACTGTATACTTACAAGTATTTAGAGTAATGTAAGCCATCCTGGAGAGTTTAGGAATTTGAAGACAGCACTGGGTAATTGAACAAAAAATGGAAAAAAAATTTTGCAGGTCTCGAAATATAGTGTTACTGATTGTATTGCATCACTGAACAATGGAAAATGTCCAAAAACTCCTGTTTATATCATGTCTAGTACTATGAATGTCTGTAATTTCATTCCCCACAGTGGTTTTTTCTCCTTCATTAGCTTCTTATTTTTCTACTAATAATTAAAAGGTAAGGTAGATGAAATCAATAAAATTATCAAATATTTACACTTGTTTATTTAAGTTTAACATTTTCAGTAACATCAAAAGCCAGTAACTTTCTTGACGGCTTCTGCTTGTTCCAAAGGACCCATTTCTTGGAAAGAGTCAAACTCCATGGTGAAACTGGCAGTCCCAGAAGTGATTGTTCTCAGCGCTTTAGAGTATCCCAATAGCTCAGCCAGAGGAGTTCGAGCTTCCACCATCTGAAACAGTCAAGTTCATAAGAAGTGTGTAACTCTAGTCATGGAGAAGCTGGCAGTCTTCAAAATTATTGTTCTCAGTGCCTTAGAGTATCCCAGTAGCTCAGCCAGAGGAGTTCGAGCTTCCACCATCTGAAACAGTCAAGTTCATAAGAAGTGTGTAACTCTAGTCATGGAGAAGCTGGCAGTCTTCAAAATTATTGTTCTCAGTGCCTTAGAGTATCCCAGTAGCTCAGCCAGAGGAGTTCGAGCTTCCACCATCTGAAACAGTCAAGTTCATAAGAAGTGTGTAACTCTAGTCATGGAGAAGCTGGCAGTCTTCAAAATTATTGTTCTCAGTGCTTTAGAGTATCCCAATAGCTCAGCCAGAGGAGTTCCGAGCTTCCACCATCTGAAACAGTCAAGTTCATAAGAAGTGTGTAACTCTAATCATGGAGAAGCTGGCAGTCTTCAAAATTATTGCTCTCAGTGCCTTAGAGTATCCCAGTAGCTCGGCCAGAGGAGCTTGAGCTTCCACTATCTGAAACCGTAAGTTGAATAGAATTTTGCAACTATTGTCACTTTATATGAATATCATAATGTTCAGGAACCAGGTTGAGAACATAAAATGTTTGCAACGGTTCCATGAATCCAAAAACAATACTATGTTGAATAAACAAGGTTTATCTAATGACAGTTACATGCATATATAACCACAAAATAGAAAAATTTAATATACTGAATAATTTAGCAGGACAGATAATTTCTCAATGTGTTCTTCTTGAGTATTTTCTTCACTGCTTTCTTTTCTTTACACCAATAACAAGGTATGCAACTCCATGTAACAGGCTTCGCTGGGCACGCTTGCAAAATCTCAAATCTTTAGCTCCTTTCATTGATGAGATGTCATGTGGATAGATGGATAGACATACAGACAATCATACATATAAAAAATCCCCTTAGCAGATAAGAGAAATTGTGTCAGCCTCATCAGTGATAGGCTACAAAAACGCTCAGCCCAATTCCATGGTTAGATATGCATCACTTTAGGTCTAGTTTTTGTCTATGTAGAAATGAAGTTTCATGCAAAATAAAAAGTTTATAGATGAAAGCTTTATAGTGATATCTTAAAACAGGGTAAATTCACACTTTGTTCATTAAGTCAGCTATCACAGCAATGTTCAAATAATAAAAGTTTCGGTGAGCTGTGGAGGGTACTACAACGCAAGAGTGCACTTAAAACGAATTTTGCCACTTATAACATTGACTTTCCACTCTATTATTTTTCTCTTACTTCTATGAATAAAAATGACACATGTTGAAACTCCATGTGTTTGTAGAACTTTATTTATTCTGCTATTTTCTCATTGCCATCATGGTTACCCATAAGACTAATATAAAAATATTCGTTAACGCCCAGCAGCCAAATGCCATGGAGTGACATGCACCATCATTAAACTCAGTGGTTCTCATATTAAAATGGAGCTTCTTGCATATGTACAAGTCTATTGGTCAGTTCATTTTCGAGATATTGTGTGGACAGATGGACAGACAGAAATGGAATTTTTCCCGCCTCTTGAGTGATATGCTTCACTAAAACTCAGCCAACTACACTACTACTTTGTTTATTAATTGGTCATAGATATGTTTTATATCTAGCATTTCAGTTCATGTCAAATTGAAGGAGTATGTGAAAGCGTACCTTGCTGTTGCCTCGCACCCTGATATGTTGTATCTGTGTCCGACGCCTGGAAAGGTCAGCGAGGACTGTAGGAAGATATTCTTCACCTGAGACCACTTCCAAGGACATAACAGGTTCCATCAGTGCTGTGTTTGCTTCTACCAATATCTATTAACAAAAGCCATGGTCATTATCTTTTTTTAACTCTTTAGAAACTAACATCTGATTGATCGGACTTTCAAGGGTCAGGCTAAAACCGCCTACGTTCAATTGATCAGCTGTTTAGGAAAAAATTATTTTAAACTTTATTTACAAGCTTTTAAAGTTTGTTTTGACTGGTTTGGTTTTGTTTTGAAGTTAGCATCACTAATGACATTGATACAGCTGTTTCTCTTTAGTTATTTTACTCTTCTTTTAAAAACTTCATGTAACCACTTTACCACTTTGAAATATTTCCAATAGATATACATTTTTTACAGATTTCTGCTATGAAAAGATTATTTTATATAAATTTCTTTTTTCATGGTAATTCTGTGGTAAATATGTTATACAAAAAAGGCACTTTTAATTTACTTTAATCGATAACCAATCTAAAAAGATACAAAACAAAAAAATATAATTCAATTTACATAAAAACTATGGACAATACAGAGTGAAACGTGTTTTGTAGATTAACAATCTCCAACTTTCATTTTGCCATTCAAAGATCAGGAGAGGTCGGTAGACTTTTTTATCTCCAGTATGTAATTTAAACAATAAATTAATAACAAGCTGCAAAGTCAAATCGTAAATCAAGACCTTGATGATTTAACCTGATACATTTAATGATTTGACAAAGACCCCTCTTCAACCCCGGATCCTATACTTAACCTTAAAAGGATCTTTGCACCTCCCTTAATTATGTGAATCCCTCAAATTTGAGGCTTCCATAAGACTACTAGGTAAGTGGGTTCTTGTTCTGTCATTTCATTTGGACTCAAGAAATAAAACTAGGCACTTTTTCCTTCTACAAATAATAGAACAAGTGCAGTGATATGCGCTACTTTGATTCAACTGCTTTTCCGCAGACTTTTCATCACATACTAAACTGTATTCTGTGTATGGTAAGGGGAGAGTAAGTAAAAGGGGAAGACGACCTCTGCTTAATATATGAAATAATTGAAAGAACATACCTTTTTAATGCACTGAGCAACAGCAGAGGTTAAGATCGTGTCAGAAGTTCCTCTTCCTACTTCCAAGAAATGCAGCATCACTGTGACTCCAACCATCTAAGCAAATCATAAAAAATATGAATTCACAACATGATTTGAGAGTCAATAATAATTATTAAAATAATATAGTACAAACGTTATCCAGAACATAACTGCTGTTTACGCAGAGCACAAGGAAGTAGTGGGGATAACACTGCCATGTTGACATCCTGTGTGCTCAGTTGTTCAGTACGCTTCTAACTGTACAAGGCAGAGCACTATACATTCGTGTGTTGTCCAGCTATACATAACCTCAAAACATAAGTGCTGTAATAGAAATCTCACCTAGAATAACACTCGTCTTGTTAGAAGTTTTCTTTGGGTGAAAAATAACTCTAACAGCTGAGATTCATCATGAATTGTGTGCTATTTGTGTCCCAAACATTATGAATGAAGGTGTGGTCCGTCAAAGGGTACGATTTTATGAAATGGAAGAACAAGATTCTCAATGAAGAACGAAGCGACAGGTCTTTTCTGTCAGTGATGAGCTACTAAAAAAAAGTGAATGAAAAAGTTTGTGAAAACCATTGTTTGAAAATTTCAGAACATTTAAGTCTTTCACTTGAGATAGTGACAGAAAAACTAAGCTATCACAAGTCTTGTGGTTATTAGGTACAAACCTGCTTACCAACAAACACAAAACAGAAAGTATAGTATATTAATTAAATAAATAATATTATGTGGTGTAACAAGACAGTTGGTACCCTGTATGTCAGTACAATAATTTAGTTTTATGTGGTTTCACGTGTGGCAATATGTTTTGCAAGTTGTATGACGTAGAGGGTGAGCTGATTCTAATAAATGGCTCTGGTTGGTCGGCTGGCATCATACCACCTCACCTGATGCTCGTGTCCAATCCCACGCCTCAGCCCCTGCTACCTTTGTATTGCTCAGTCCTCCCCAGACCATGAAAAGATGCGGTCGGTTCGGCCAGTGCGTTAACTTTCAAACATGTGTTTAATTTACCAGCCCGGTTACCTCTAGGCTATGATCCGACCACCACCGTAATGTCGAATCTCGACATTACAAACTGGCGACGAGGCAGTTTAAAGAAACGCGCAGCAAGAAGACATTGATCATTCGGGAGTGCAAAGATGTCGGTGTAGACAGGTGCACGGACGCTTCAGTGTAGTAAGGTACACAAGTGCGGTGTAGGAAGGTACACACAACAATTGATTCGCATCAATTTCAGTGCTAACATTAATGTCGGATTGTGTTAGTGAAATCGCGCCTCTTTTCATAGACAGTTTATTTAACGAAGATCCTGAGTTCAACATGGCGACCGGAATAATAGGCTCGTTGGGACCCTATGACAGTGCAGAGGAATCTTGGTCATCTTATGTCGAAAGGTTCGAACTTTTCATAGATTGCAATGACATTAAAGCTGAAAAGAAAGTGAGTACCTTGTTAAACAGTCATAGGTGTTAAAACGTATAATTTGTTAAAGGATTTGTGTACGCCGAACAAGCCTAGTTCTAAGACATTCAAGGACATTGTGCAAATTCTACAAGATCATGTCAGTCCTAAACCGTCGTTCATTGCGGAACGGTACAAATTTAGTTTACGCAACCAACATGAACATGAAACAGTTGGTGAATACGTTGTGCAACTAAAAAAACTATCAACATACTGTGAATTTCAAGACAAGTTGCCGGACTATTTGCGAGATCGCCTGGTAAGCGGTCTGCGGAGTGATACTATCAAGAAACGCCTGATTGGACCCCCCCCCCCCCCCACCCCCCCCCCCCCCCACCCCCCCCCCCCCCCACCCCCCCCCCCCCCCACCCCCCCCCCCCCCCACCCCCCCCCCCCCCCACCCAGTAAAATTCAGTCATTTAAATAATTTTTGTCTGTCTGTCCATACGATGTCTGAGAAACAAACTTACCTATACAGACTGCACAAAGCTTCATTTCTATAGTAGTAACATTAAAGGCTCGATGCACACTTGCGTATTTGCAAGTAGCGTGCACGCCGCGGGCAAGCTGCGTGCGCTTGGCTTGTTTTTTTTCCGTCAATATACACTACAGCGGTTTTTCGGCGTCTTCAGTCGCTTTGCACCTCCCAAGCAGCATGGATGGTCACAGACAACGTGTTACATTTGCGTTTGCTGTGTATGATTATTTATACAATTACAAAAAAGCGAAGTATGCGGGTGCTTAGTTAGTGCTCGTTTGTTAAAAGAGGCGTTTTGTTACGCTTTTCCAAGATCTTCGTCGAGATGCAGGCCCGGCGACAGGGGGGGGCAAGGGGGGCAAATGCATAGGGGCCCCGGGGGCCACAGGGGGGCCCGGGCCGACTAAAATATGTATTTTTATTTTTTTTTTATCATTGCCCATTACCATCGGCCCAGGGCCTGTGCGGTGAAAATATTCAGGAAATAACATGCAATGTTAATTTTAAACTACTTTCTTTGCTCCGATTTAAACCAATAAAATTGTAAACACTGAGGTGGCGCGAACCGTTGTGGTTGTGGCTGTCAGACGTCGGGCCCGGGGTCCGCATCGCCCAGACGCGAAGGCAGTGACTCTTCTCCACCCCCTCCCCTCCCGGGCCCCCTCCCTCCTTGCTCACTACAAGTTGCAACCTGAGCGTCGGATGACAGTGATAACCGACACGATAATAAACTAATGTTTCTTTCAATCTTGCATTTCTATGCTGGTTGCTGGTGGTAATGGTTTTATTAAGTTATCGTGATTGGTTGTTTTGTACACTTCTAGTTTTAGTTTGTTGTCGTGCTTAATTAGGTTTTGTTGTTGTTGTTGTTGTTTGTAAGGAGATTGAGATTGATTTAACCGTGAATTAAAGAAACATACAGGTGAGTTAGTAAAATATTTTTATCATTTAATTTTAGAAAATAAGTTCCAAATTTCCGAAAAAAATTAAAAAACTGAATAAATTTTACCATGGATCCCACATTTGATTGCGGGCCCTGTTACCAGGATCAGGCTCAGGGCCCGCTCCTTCTGTTCACTTGTCATGCTGTAGGGCATAATTAAAACATGAGATTTTTAATTTTAATGTAACGCAGATTTTTATTTTAACTGATGATTATAATATAAACATAATAAAATAAAAATTGTAAAATATATAAAATTAGGGACAGAGCCGGGCCCCCAGGGGCCCAGGCCTGGGACCAGGGGTCCACCAGCCCAACCCATGTGGAGCCATGATTTTTACCCCTCATTATAAATTTGAATTATACAGTAATCAGTTTCATAAAATAAATTAGGCTACAGTTAACTCCCGATTATCCAAGGGCTGGTTAACCTTTAAGACGATCAACAAGGTTCCATAACAGCAAAAAATACAAATAAACTTAATTATTACTGGGCTGCAAAATTTGAGACGTTGTAATCGTCTTATAAACGTACCTATGTAATAAGACGTGAAATTATAAATGTTACTGACGTTACTGTGTATCTAAATCTAAACTAAAACATATGAGGAGTAGGATGGTTAAAAATTAAAAAAACAACACATAAATTCGGTTTGCTACTGCTACTGAACGTCGTTTTAAGTTTCAATTAATCAAGTTTATCCTATTAAATCAGAGAGAACGACGGCTCATCGCTCACTCTTTTGTGGTTGTTCACATGCTTGTATGCAGTATGCACGTTAGCACGTAGAAAATATTATTCAATGACGACATAGTTTGGTATTGTTTCGTGGTTGGCTCGTTGGCTGATATATTGGTTGTTATGACAACCAACTTGAGGCGACGCATCGCATCACTAGTTGCGCAGTTTACGAGAGGGAATGGGGAGTGAGGACAGGATAAACAGAGAGAGAAACAGGAAGTAAAAACCCCCAATATGTTGGCAAGACAGGTAAACAATAGAGATCGCTGGTGTGAACGTCTTAAAAAACTTGACCTTGGAAATCTGAGTGAGAGCGCAGCAAGCGATACAGTATCCGAAAATAGCTCAATGACTCATCACATCCCCTCACGTGTCCTGTGATTGCACCTGTCGGTTTTTGATTAGTTTAGCCCAGTTTGAGATACATTACTACTTTAAACGCAGCGTTTGATAATTTACATTCCGTATTTATTTTAGCAACTGCTCGGTTTAGGCCTAGTAATCAATACTAATTTTTAATTGTCTAATAGTGTTTATGATCAATTTGATACATTTTTAAATTTGTATTTTGATATTTAGGTTCTAAAATTCTATTTCAAATATTATTTTATGATCTGCCCACATCAATTTATTATTCTTGACTAATCCAAGATATTTATTTTTAGGTCCATTCACAGTATTTTATCATCATTTCGCATAAAAAACACCGTTATATCTCAAAATGGACACTTACAAACATAAATCTGGTGCTCAAAAACGTAAAGAAAGGCAAAAGAAAATTGAAAGTTCAAATAAAGGATCCAGGACATTATTTGACGTTGGAATCAAAGTAGACGTAGCTACAACTAGTTCTAACAGCGGCCCTAACGACCCTGGCGCCGCCAGGGAGAAACTTTGCGAAGTTTCTCACAGTTTTCATGAACACCCTAATACTGAAGACAGCGAAGATCTTGAAAGCTGTAGGCCTAATGCTGATGAAGGAGAAACAATGGTAGATAGCTTTACCTCAGAACCTGATCCTAAAGATGATATTGTTTTGGAAGATCACAATCGTGACATTCTAAATGCTAATGTAGATTCGGGGTTAGGAACTATAATTACCAGTTCAGATTTGGGACTTCTGAAAAACAAGGTGGTGACTGACAGTGTGATTGAGACTTTAGTGAAAATGGGTCCATCTTTGATGCCGTCAGATCTGCCAAGTGATGGAAAAAGAGCGTTTCCAAAAACGGTTCTTTTTTCAAAAAGGCCGAACGGAGAGAGCGTCAGAAGAGATTGGCTTGTATGGAGTGAGACTGCTGAGTCCTTATTTTGTTTTCCATGTAGACTTTTCAATAATAATAGTGGGGGTGAAAAACACGATTCAAATAAGTCAGTTTTGTTAAGTAACGATGGATGGAAAAAGGAATATGGATGGCGGAAGCTTTACAACAAGCTACCTTTGCATGAAACCAGCGCTTCCCACAAAAATTGCTACATCCAATGGAGAGAGTTAGAAAGGAGGCTAAGTGATGGATCAGACATACATTCTCAACTCGACTCAGAACTGGCTTCAAGAACCAAATATTGGAGGGATATATTTCAAAGATTGCTCTCCGTGGTCATGTTCCTTGGAGAGCGAGGATTAGCTCTCAGAGGGACCTCTGAAAAAATTGGGGATCCCAACAATGGAAACTTTCTGGGTCTGATAGAGCTGTTAGCGGAAATATGACCCTTTACTAAGAGAACATATTGCAAAAGTAAAAAAGGCCCAAGAAGAGGGAAAAAACGTGTTCAAGCTCATTATCTGTCTAAAGACTCTCAAAATGAATTCATTCAAGTTTGTGGGGAAAGAGTTCGACAGAAGGTATTGGAAGAAAGGAAGAAATCAAAATATTATGCTATTATTGCTGACTCTACCCCCGATGCCTCACATACTGAGCAAACAACGTTGATCTTGAGATATCTCTTAGATTGTGAATCAGAATTTAAAATTTGCGAACGATTTTTAAATTTTGTTGACTGTAACAAAAAACTGGAATGGATGTGGCTAAGTTGATTATTAGCGAGCTCAACAAACACTCAATTCCGTTGAAGGAATGCAGAGGCCAGGGGTACGACAATGGATCCAATATGGCTGGAATATACAAAGGTGCCCAAGCCATCATAATGGAGACCAACAATTTGGCTTTTTATAATAACTGTGCCGCACATAGCCTCAACCTGTGTGGGGTTAATGCTGCTGAATGCTGCGAGGAAGCTACAACATTTTTTGGCATGCTGCAAAAGACGTATAACTTCTTTTCTAGAAGCCCTCAAAGATGGGAGTACTTAGAAAACAGAATAGGCTCTTCTCTGCACAGTATTTCTCAAACGAGATGGTCAGCCCGAGTAGATAGTGTGCGCCCTTTCGTAAAGCATTTGCCTCTCATCATCAATGCCCTCAATGATTGTAAAGAACTGAATCTATCTGCAGAATGCAAGACAGATCTGAAAGGGCTATTGAAATATCTACAATCGTTCGAATGTATCATGATGTCGACAATATGGCTAAAGGTGCTTGTTGCAATAGACAACAAAAATAAAGTATTACAAGCCCGATCAACAACTCTAGACGTTGAAACAAAAAATCTGAATGATTTAATAGAGGAACTAAAAGTACTGAGAGACAGATGGAGCAATCTCTACACTGAGGCCAAGCTAGTGGCAGGCAACATGGCTGAGAGTGTAGATTGCGAAAACTGATTTTAAGGAAAAAAGATTAAAGAAAAGAAAGATTTTTCATGACGAAACAAGGGACGGCACGGAACATCAATTAAAAAAACGAAGAGGAACGTTTTAGGATTGATGTCTTCTTCAAGATCTTAGACTCAGTCTTAGGGGGACTGTCTCAGAGATTCGAGTTTGCTGGAAAAATCAGCAACCTTTTCCAATGTCTTTGGAAATATATTGAGGAAGACGACAGTTTTATTGAGCAGCAATGTTTGAGTCTGTGTCAAACATACAAAGAGGATATTGAGATGGAAATTTTAAATGAATTTAAACATTTGAAATCGATTCATCGCACTAACTTGGGGGAACAAACTCTTCAACCATTAAGTCTAATAAACGCTCTAAGGAAGAACAAACTAGATAGTTTATTTCCAAATATCACTACAGCGATCCGGTTGTTCTGTTGCATACCTGTATCTGTCAGCCAAGGGGGAGAGAGGAGCTTCAGTTTGATGAAAAGAATTAAAAGTGCAAATCGTTTCTACGATGACGCAAGACCGCATGAATGACCTGAGTATTCTAGCCATGGAGTCAGATTTGGCACGTAGTTTGAAATATGACGACATTATAGAAGACTTTGCTGGGAAGAAGGCCCGACGAGTTGTGTTTTTAGTCATGTTTAATGTTAGTGAGTAACATAGCCCAATGTTTCTTTATTAATTTTCAATTTATGTTTTGTACAATGTTCATTAGGTTTTGTTCATTTAATTTTTTTTAGTTTTGTTCGTTAAGTGATTGTTCAATGATATTTAGTTTTTGTTTCATTAGGTTTTCCAGGAACCTATCATTAAGTTTTGTTTTCTACTAAAAAGGAGAGCGACACGAGTTGAACTTTAATTTTAATGATTTTATTCTTTGTTAATTATGTTTTGTCCATTTAGTTCATTAAGTGTATATTTTTTAAGGATGGTGTTTTTGATTTTAATTAAGTTCAGTGAGTTTTGTTTTGTATTGATTTAATAGTAAAAAAATAATCACTACATAATTATAAACCTCAATTCTTTCCATTTGTTTTAGCAACATTTATTTATATAACTTAAATTGAAGTAAATACAGGAAAAATCACGGATTTGGCATAATTTTGAAGAAGTGAATCATTTAACAAATAAGTAAATCAAGTAATGGAGTAGTAAGTTTTGGAATAAAATAATGCTTGCTATGTTAATATAACCAATATGGGAATTTTGTTCTAACGTTGGGGGGGGGGGTGAATTTTAATGTAATTAGGTTGGTTGCCTGTTGAATCTTTGGGGGGGGGGCCCCCGGTCTTCATGATTGCATAGGGGCCCGAGAATCCTGTCGCCGGGCCTGTCGAGATGAGAAGACATTTTTCAATTATTTTAGGATGAGTGTAGTATCATTTGATGAACTTGAAGCAAAAGTAAAGATACTAGATGCAGACTATCATTAAATCACTTCTCATTAAATCCCTCGAAGAACTCCTCACAAACGATGAACCAGGCTCCTCTCTTTTTAATCCTGTCATGGTAATGTTCTGATGTCGTATCCCATATGACAGGCTGGTTTTTGACAGCAGCAATAAACAGTTCAGTATCGACGTTGATATCCATCGCGCGGTCAATGTGTACTCGCTGATTGCCTAGCAAAGACTGCCAAGCCGCCAGACTTGTGCAAGCCGCGGCGTAGCAGTAGTGGCGTCCTTCCGAGCTCACGCTGCTTGCAAGTCGCTTGCACACTGCGGCTCCGCTCGAGTGTGCACTACCTAACTAACAACTCACTACTGCTAAACCGCCGGCGGTCATACGCAGCTTGCCCGCGGCGTGCACGCTACTTGCAAATACGCAAGTGTGCATCGAGCCTAAGTTATGTTGCAATTCATGAGATTTAAATGAGCATTAGTGGTTACAATGGTCTGGTCAGTAACCATGATGGCATTGAGAATAATACTTAAAAAATAAATTAGAAATCAACTGAGTATAATCATATAGAATTCTAATATGACTGTGACATGTACTGTAGTTGTAAACTTGATATCTTGCATACAAACTTAGTGAAGCCTGTTACATGACACTTGGTGTAACATACCCCTACATTGTATAATATTAAAAATCAGTGGAAAATGAGTACATGATAATTTAATAAAGGACGACGGCAATTAGAAAAACATTAAATGAAAATGTTTGTCGGAAGCTTCCCAATTATAAAATTGGTCATTCTTGAACAATTGATTTAATTGTTATACTTGTGAACTGACTGAAAATACATGTTTTTATAGTTAACAAACATATCATGCTAGGAATACGAGGATAGAAAATACTGACCTCAATGAAAAAACTAAAATTAATTGAGAGACAATATTTACATAGCCAGATGTTCTCAAGTAATAACTCCTAATTATCCCAGAGTATAATCATTCTAGGGAACTGATAATTTATCAACTAAATGCAATAGTGACATAATAAATTTCAATTTATTATACTTTAAATATAGCGACATTTTTATACAGGTACATAGGTAGTAAAATATGAATCGCTAAACACATATGGTCAAAATGTTTCCAGATATATTTCATTGAATACTTGGAATATGTATTTTAATGTAATAAATAAAGTAACAACTAGAGAAGTCTGCAGTAAATGTAATAGAGTGAGTAAGAAAGCCAAGATTTATACTCTGGGGATTACCGGCCAGCAATAGACAGAGATGGTGGGAGATGATTTAAGCTGCTGTATGAGTGCAAAAGCTACAGTACTGAGAAATGTGGTTTATGTGCACTGAGGCAACTTAACATCCATGTAGTAGTTGATCAGAACTGGCAGAAAATATATGTCTTCCTGTAAAAGATGTGTGGTTTATGTGATATACTATCGCAATCGGTGTACCATTTCTTACACAGTCACAAAATATTCTTTTACTATTTTGGCTTCTTTTTACAGCATACCAAATTCAGAGTGTCAACCAATCTGAATAACCTGTAATAGTAGAAGAATTTTGTAAAAACACCAATGAAAATAATTGAAATTTTCTCTGATCGACACAAACAAACATTTATTTCTATGAGTTTTTAATGTTTTTAAATGCAGTATGTATTAAGTATACAATTTGTCCTAAAAGTGCTAAACAGGTGTATTCATGATCAATTTTATGTGTAATCCTGTGGTGGAATAGAGATTACACAGGTACATTCTTTTAAATTTATTTGATTTTTCAAGAAATATGGAGTTAGTAATTCTAGCTCTAAAGAAAAATATTTATTGTGTCATAAAAAACGATAAAATTTAAAATTTTTTCCTTTATCTTTAATAGTTGAATATAAAGAGTCTGCAGCTCTACTTATCTTTAAGTTGCGATCATTTTATGAAATATTTAGGTACAAGGACTATCATGCTAAATCATATTGACATGATTATGCATGTTGATCCGGTGATAATCAGAGCTGAATTTGAAGACTATCTTTCCCTTTAGAACCCTGCTTTTACCTCACTCGACTTCTATCCGGTGTCTAAGGATTTTCTGGTATGGGTAACCACTCCTGTTTCCTTCACAGTCCTTCCATTGTCAAAAATAAACTTTAAACAAAGAGTAACCACTCCTATCGAACTCCTATTGAACTTAAATGTTACAGGGGAGTGAAGAATGTGACATGGAAGAGTAACTACTTTACAGCAGTGTAACACCCAACTAGCCTCAACTTGTTGTGGATTCTCCTCTCCACCCTTCAGTTGAATGTTAAACTGCTGTAAAGTAGTTACTCTTCCACATCACATCTGTCACTTCCTCTAGTTGACTTTTACTTTTAATACTGTTTATTCTGTGTTTGCTCTAGCTAACGTACGTAGTAGTCCAACTGGAGGGTGGAGAGGAGAGCTTAAAACAAGTTAAGATCAGTTTAATGTTAAACAGTATTACAGCAAAAAATCAACTAGAGGGAGTGAGGGATGTGATGTGGAAGAGCAACTACTTTACAGCAGTTTAGCGATCAACTAGTCTCAACTTGTTGTGGAATCTCCACTCCACCCTCCAGCTGGACTACTCCCTGAGGTCAGATCAACAAACTACGGCTCAACTTTGCACTTTCCTGAATTAGAATTTATAGCAGTGACCGACTAACTTCAACCATTTCCATTTGCAGGTCCACTTCTGTCATGTTTCTAAGGATTTATCTGTTTTCAGCTTTGCACATATTCCTAAGTGAAACTACATACTCAGACCCGCTTTCGTACATTCCATGTTATTGTGCTAACTTTGATTTTACAACGATATGTTTTGATAATATATGGAGTGTTATAGCATGTATGGAGGTAATTAAATTGAATCTAATTGGTTGATTGTTTTTAAAACGAATCTTTAGAAGTTTAATGAAATGAACTAAAGTTATATTAAAGTACACCGAAATTATTTTGAGAAGTATCGGGAACAAAGAATTTGAAATGTTTCAATTCCATCTGCAAATATACAGCACGCTTTAAAACATCTTAATGATCCTGAGTACATGTTCCATATGTCAAAATCACATAATGATCTAAGCAGTAGTTGCATATTTGTGTTTACTTTAAAATCACCGCTTTTAAACAGTAACTTATAAATTCCATTCTCATTTTCTGCACATATTTGTATTATTAGGGTCTTATCTTATTGGTAAACAAAAATAGCTGTAAAAATAAATTTGAAAATTTCAGTTATTACTACTAAATTTAGGAGAAGATAAGTGCAGATAAAGTTTTCTCAAACTATATAAATACAATGAAGTGCGAAGTCAGACATCAGAAGTTTTTATGATTTACCATGTAAGTTGAAATCCATGTGTAAGTTGGTATACCATGTGGTTTCAGTAAGATGAGATTGGATATGTAACAAATTTTGATCTAGAACGAGATTTGTAGAAACATCCATGAATGAAATCTTGGGCAAAGAGAGAGGGAGAGGAATTAAATTCCAAGCCCCCCTGAGTAATATGCTTTGCTACTAGCTAACAGTTAATGACTAAATAATATCTCTATAAAATCCTCAAGCTGTTCAAAAGTATTTTGTCATTGAACATTATGTTAATATTCCCACAGTCGTAGGGTTTTTGTAATGTCCACTACTAATATTGTTTTTTTATACAGTTCATCAATATAAAAACTAGTTACATGCCAGAGACACATAATTGACGTGTTGCCAGTCAGCCATTTTGAGTGATTACTAAATGAAATCTGATGTTTTAAGTGTTGTAATTATTAACTGTAATTATTTATTAGCTTAGAATTAGCAAAGCCTACTTACTACTCAATGGGGTGGAAAAAAATCAGCCATTTTTATAATTTTTGCCTGTTTGTTCATACAATGTCTCGAGAACAAACTGGCCTGTGCAGACTTTGCACAAAGCTTCATTTCTATAGTTAGCACTAAGTTATGTTGCAATTCATGAGATTTGAATGAGCATTAATGGTTACAATGGTCTGATCAGTAACCATGATGGCATTGAAAATATTACTTAAAAAATAAATTAGAAACCAACTGAGTATAATCATATAGAATTCTAATATGACTGTGACATGTAGTTGTAAACTTGATATCTTGCATACAAACTTAGTGAAGCCTGTTACATGACACTTGGTGTAACATACCCCTACATTGTATAATATTAACAACTAGTGTAGGATGAGTGTACGTGTTAAGTTAATAAATGACGACAGTAATTACAAAAATATTAAATGAAGATGTTTGTCAGAAGCTTCCCAATTATAAAATTGGCCATTCTTGAACAACTGATTTAATTGTTATATATGTGAACTGATTGAAAATACATGTTTTTCTTGTTAACAAACAAATCACGCCAGGTATATATGAATAGAAAATACTGTACTTAAACGAAAAAAAAACAATTTTGAGATAATATTTACATAGCTGGATGTTCTCAAGTGATAATTCCTTTTTGTCCCAGAGTATTATTAATCTAGGGAACTGATTATTATCAACTAAAGGCAACAGTGACATAATAATTTTCAATTTATAGTGCTTCAGAAATAACAACATTTTTATACAGTTTCACAGTAAAAAATGGATCACTTAACACACGTTGAAAATATTTTCTGATATATTTCACTGAATAATTAGGATATTATGTATTTTAATCTAATAAATAAAGTAACAACTAGAGAAGTTTGCAGTAAATGTAATAGAGTGAGTAAGAAAGCCAAGATTTATACTCTGGGGATTACCGGCCAGCAATAGACAGAGATGGTGGGAGATGATTTAAGCTGCATTGTGAGTGCTACAAAAGCTACAGTACTGAGAAATGTGGTTTATGTGCACTGAGGCAACTTAACATCCATGTAGTAGCTGATCGGAACTGGCAGACAGATGTGGCAGAATATATATGTCTTCCTGTAAAAGATGTGTCGTTTTGTGATACACTGTATCAGACGGGACGGGACTTGGGAATTAGAATCAGAAGAATAGTTGGCCGCAAAAATCTGATTTAATTTAATCTTTCACAATTTTTAAAATACTATTTAAATTCCCTAAACTGTAATTTTGTAATATATTAAACACTCGTCAGCGGAACGGTAGGTTAAAAATTTTAAAAAGAATTTAGAGAGAAGGGCAAACACGGAGCGACGCATTACGTTCGAGTACCTTTTCGCTACAAATTTTGTTAAAATGGCGGACGAGACTCCGTACGGTGCTGCTCCCAAACGATTTACTTAAGCGTAACAGAGTCTAGAAACGATACAGCTTGGCCAGACACAGGCTGGAGTCAGCAGAATCAGCAAATTCCTCAGCCAGCTGCAGCTAAAGCTGCCACGGGTATCGGGCTACTTCCGCTTAACAACTCAGTTGAGATCAACTAGAACATTCCGAACAACTATTACTTGGACTTATATCTTACTAAATAAATATATAATAATCACTGTTCCTTATTTCCTTTTAATAATTTAGATGACGGCAGATACATTTTACATTACATTTTACTGTTAGGAACAATGAAGAATCGTTGGTTGGTAATACTACAATATAAATACTGTAGCACTTCACTGGACAATAATAATATTGACCTCGCAGTGTCAATTGGTTAAGGGCTTTCCTAATGGGCCGTCACAACACTATCGCAATCGGTGTACCATTACACATTCACAAAATATTCTTTTACTGTTTTGGCTTCTTTTTACAGCATACCAAATTCAGAGGGTCAACCAATGTGAGTAACCAGGAATAGTTGAAAGATTTTGTGAAAACACCAATGAAAATAATTGAAATTTTCTCTTATTAACACAAACAAACATTTTTTTCTACGAGTTTTTAATGTTTTTAGACTGCAATACGTATGAAGTACGTAGTATACGTATACGTATTAAGTTTGTCCTAAAAGTGCTTAGCAGATGTGTTCATGATCAATTTTATGTGTAATCCTGTGGTGGAATATAGATTACACAGGTACATTCTTTTAAATTTATTTGATTTTTCAAGAAATGTGGAGTTAGTAATTCTAGCTCTAAAGAGAAATATTTATCGTTTCATAAAAAATGATTTCACAATTTTTCCTTTACGCTTTACCAGTTGAATATAAAAGCATAGTCTGCAGTTCTACTTTTCCTTAACTCTGTGCAGCACAGAATTTTTTTAAAGTTTTTTATAGTAATTAGGCTTATCTGAAAGGGTTAAAAGTGTTTTTAATTTTTTTATATGCTAAGTTTTACAAATATCTGGTGATGCATATTGTGCATCACTATGCAGACCGGATTCAATGGTGATGCAATATTTACATCACTGTGCACCTAGTATTTTTTTGTAAATGAAGGTGTGCAACTCATAAATTTAACCGATAAAAGACATTTGTGGTAAAATAAAAATGCAATTGTTAGTTAAATTAAAAGGAATGTATTTTTACACACGATAACACAAAAAAATCTGTACAAAATGTTTAGGACTTGTCTGAAATCACATAATTTCCATCTTTTTGGCTTACTTACTGCTGCCCATGATATTTCTGAAAACATCTTTATCTTTTCCAAGGCACAGGGGAACATTACAAACATTACACTTCTAGAAAGCCTGCATTGGTTTGCCTTCGTGCTGCAAAAGTTGCACCGTCTTCTGTGGATCTGGCTGGTTGATGCCTTGAAGACGAATGTCTTATCTCCAAGGGAACGTTAGACTTATTACGATTCAAAACTGTTCCTTCTCTTACTTTGGAAGAAATCTCAACTTTCCTCTTGCTTACTAGCCCATGGACAATTTTTCTTCTGAAGGTTTTCATGTCTAAGCGGGATACTGGGAGGCACTGGTGGAGGACATATGCATTTACAACAGCTGCATCAACAAAATAAAATAAAATTCTGTGCCACCATTTCTTGCTCTTCCGATCAATATCATAAACAGATTTCATCTGATCAAAACTGTCAATACAATTCATGTGTTTATTGTACTCATTGATAGCTACAGGGCAAGAAATGGTTATTCGCTCACCATTTTTTGTCTTCTTTGAATAGTCACTACTTCCCTGGGATTGTGGAAGTTAGAAAGAACGTGGACTGGCCTATTAATTGTCTATTCACTTTATGGCTGCAACACCAGTGGTGCTAGTAAACCATTGGTGTTCACCTCTTGACATTATTATCGCTTCTGAAACTTCAACAACTTCGCCAACTTCACATTCTTTCGACTCTACATTCAGTTATCAGAAACAAGTCACCTGTTTACCTGTCCGAAAATTTCAAATTTATTTCCGATATAAGTGAGCGACCTACGAGAAGGGGATCCACGTTACTTTCAATTCCTGTTCATCGATCGAACTTCTTCAGTAGGTCATTCACTGTTCAGGCATGTCGCCTCTGGAACTCTCTTCCTGATGATATCCGTATTATAGAAGGTCGAGCTCGTTTTGGGGCGGGGGTCAGGGGCTTGTTGCTGGGCGGTCTGTGGAGGTGGCGGGTGGCGGTGCTCGTGGTGTGCTTGTGGTCAGGCTGTGTGTTTGAGAGAATGAATGTAGCAATAACAAGAAAGTCTTTAAAAAGTAAATTGTTAATTTAAGCTTCAATTTATCTTTGTTTGAAATTTTTCTACATATTAAGCTGATAAATTTGATTTTTAATTGTTACATAGTAGTATATATTTAGGTTAAATTTAAATTTAAAATGGAATTTGTTATAATTTTAAGGTCATTAAATGTAAATATGTGTATATATACATATACATATATATCTGTATATTATGTGAGGTTGAGTGGTAGAGAGGGCTAAATAGCCCTAACTCCGCCTCTTGAATAAAGACATATTTCATTTCATTTCATTCATTCATTTCATTATGAAGGAAACAGGATTTTTCCGGACATTTGTCATCGTTCAGTGAAACAAGAAATCAGTAACACTACGTTTCGAGATCGGTAATCTGATCTCTTCTTCAGGCCGTAATAGGTTTCCAAGTCCTACTTATGTGTATATATTCTTCATCAGGACAAAATGGCAAACCCAACTATGTCCCTGGAAATATTTGAGACAGAAAGTATATTACAGAAGCCCGTAGTAGATGATTTTGACCAAAGCAGATTTCCGAGAACTGCATAAAAGAACTATATAGTATTTTGATCGAGGCAATACGGCGAACTAAATTGTGACATACGAGTCAGGGAATTTAAACGTAGGTACTTTTTAATCGAAGTAGGGTTCTTGGCCCTATACGTAAGTATACCTTTTTCTTCCACAGGACAAGGCAAACTCTAATATGGTACTGGAAATATCTTGGACCTGAAATATGTGATAAAGGGTAGAAATAGACGCTTTTTGACCGAAGTAAGTTTTTGAGACCTCTGTATTGTATTTTCTTACTTGGGGTAACAATGCAGGCTCAGCTGTAACGTTGGAAATATAATTAATTTGAACCCGAAATGCTCTTCCACTTGCAAAACATAATATATTAATCAAATTAAACTCTGATACTATTTACCATGAACTTAAATAATATCTACTAGATGTATGCCTTCTTACGTTTTAAAATTTTCATAGAACTCCATCATATTACATCGCGTAAGTGCTTTTACTAAGTGATATAAGGACTTCGGTTCTAAAGATTGCGTGCGAAGCCGCGGGTAACAGCTAGTAGAGAAATAAATCTTAGTAAGAAAGTAGTTAAAAGATTATCAGCACATCTGAAAGGCAAGCACCATTCAATCTACATTGATAACTTTTTTGGTAGGGTATTACCTAATGGAAGACCTGAAAAAGGATAGTATTAATGCTTGTGGCACTGTCAATGTAATTCGACAGTATCTTCCTGAGTTCAAGAGTACATCACTAATGTCAAGACTTTGTTTGAAGGTTATTTTTGACGACAGAAGGATTGTGAAGGAAACAGGATTTTCCAGACATTTGCCATCGTTCAGTGAAACAAGAAATCAGTAACACTACGTTTCGACATCTGCAATCTGATCTCTTCTTCAAGTAAAGAACTAACCTAATACATAATTACAAACTAGGTTAAAATAAAGAAATATTACCAAAGCGTTGCGGCACGCCTAAGTCAAGAATCACAACCACCACGTGTTGTTTGTCAACTTCATTAACTCTATAAACATGCACTTAATAAAAAAACTATTGTACACACCCTGTATTCATTAAAACTGAACTACGGAATACAGGTATACGTCTTCATAAGTGCATACTGAAGTTAGTGAAGTTGACAAACAACACGGTGGTTGCGATTCCTGACTTAGGCGTGCCACATACTCGTATACACATAAGTAGGACTGGGAAACCTATTACGGCCTAGGAAGAAGTCCTACCCATTTCCTATGTACTTTGGGTATAAGGGAGAATTTCTTATTAAGGTTACGCAACATTCCAAAATAAAAGTTTTTTGTTACGTTGAGGCATGTTAGTATTAATTTCTCTGTTTTCCCATAAGCCACTGTTAAAATGCCATCACAATGTCAAGGAAGCCCACCAGATTAAAGTAACGTGAGTGAAAACATTCATGACTTTTTTCTTTAAGGTTGGTATTATAACAGTGTTTAAATAATATATAAAATGCATTAGACGATTTAAATTCATCACTGGCGCGATTTGAGCAAGCTTTTGATATTAACTTTTTATTTAATATCTGCATTACACTACTGATCAAGCACTGTTTACTTAATATTTGATCAAATTTAAATGTAAACAGAAATTTCAGCCAATTTGTCAACATAAAACTGAAGGTGTTAACAGCTGTTCAGTGCCAGTATAATTTGGATTATGAAACGTAAAAATTACATTTTTTCTGAATTTCAAAATATTCCAGATAACTTTTCTTATATTTTGCTTCATAAAAACCTTCCTCGGATTTAAATGGACATTTTACACAAAGAATTTTAACCGAATTAACCTGAATGCGTACTCACGACGCATGTGTTAGATAAGGCAATGAAACTGCAGCCACATTTTAGTTATCTCTATAAACATAAGTTTGTTGTACTTCTTGATTACATATTATATCATATTTTTGCAGTTAAAAAACTGCATTTATAAATTACCAGCCCAATTCTTTTAGTATAGATTGCTTTTCTAATGAAGATCGGTTCTGTGTTTTAAATTTTATGCTCTCTCCACTTTAACCAATTATTATACAAGAAAATAATGACAATAAAAATATCTTATTCAGAAAAAATTGTAAGAGACATCTCTTGAGATACTTCGGAGTATATTCTTTTAAAATTCTAAATTAATGATATAGCAACGATATCAGATCAGTACCATAATTAGAAGTAAGAAAATCAATAATTACGTCATGTGACTACCGTAAGAATTTGCCATCATTCAGCACACAAAGCGTATATTGCGTAATTCGGCAGGCGTGTATGTCTATTTAGCGGCGAACAGTGTTTCCGGATTTTACTTAAAAATATACGATATATCAAGTACAATCATATGGCGGCTATGAATGTTGTGCCTGTGTCAGGCCTGTCCGGCATCTGTAGCTTCAAGATTCTACTCCAAAATATTATAAACTTTATTATTTATTCTCGTAGACAATTTATATAGCCTACTGCAATATGCTTCAGATATTCATTTCTTAATTTAAATATTATATTATAAGGTACGCGACACGTGGTTTGGTTTAAAATGAAAAGAGCAAGGAAGGAAACCTATTGAGAAATGTATGAAGACGTATTGTGACCTGTATTCCGTAGTTCAGTTTTAATGATTAGTGTTGTGTATAGTTTTTTATTAAGTGCATGTTTATAGAGTTAGTGAAGTTGACACACAACATGGTGGTTGTGACTCCTGACTTAGGCGTGCCACATATACACATAAGTAGGATACACTTAAACATTTGATAGTGCCGAAATGGTTTGAGACATAATAGCGTTACAATTTAGTATGAATGTTTATTCAATGCCTACTACTAGTATGGAAACTATCTCTGTGTTTGTATCGTCATGACGCAAAATACATTGCTTATTACCTCTTTCCAGTAGTCAACAGAACTGAAATGTTGCATGTAAATTCTAATCCTGTAATGTTTTTTAAAAATATATAACAATTACTTATTTAATTACAACAGCTGTATACCGTTATACATCAGTGTTTAGTAACTGAGTTATTTTTGTGTATAAGTGTAACTTACTTTACTATAACTATTTAACAAAGTAGGATATCGTTTAAAAAGAATTTGATGTGACTGAGGTGCAAAAGGCTTATTTTATTAAGTCCATTATAAATTGAAATATTACGCCTCAACTCTAATTGTATATTTTAGATGACGGATGTTTAAAGATTGTTTCTGTAAAAACAAAATTATTATCATAACGTAAATATTTAAAAACTACCGATGATATTTCAATTATAACTGGTTTTCTGTTGAAACAATTTGAGTACAAAACACCTCAAATAAATAATAAATTGCTAAAAAAACCCTAAGTAATTGTAAGGTTCAGACACATTTAATGAATATTTATTTGTTTATGTGACTCTTAACAATTGGAAAATATGTTAACGGATTGAAGTAGCACATGAACAATGTTTATAGACTGGTGTAGTCACTTCCACGAAAGGAATAACTTTGTTCCTGCTACATATATGGTTTAGGTAGAAAACAGACTTGGTGGTGTCGCGCGCCATGCAAAGATCCCACGGGCTACGAACTTAGTCGGCTGCTCGTTCCCCCGCATTCCAATCTTTTTATAAACTCATCTTCCGGTCCCAACCTTTGTTTTGTTTCTCGACCATATCGGCTAATGACTCGATACACCCAGCTCCTAAATAGTCCTTAATATTTTGCGCACTTGTTTTCCAACAACCCAATCCCTTTTGGAAGTTCTTAATCAATATATATATGTACACAAAAATTATAATTTAAATTATTTTGTAGAATTTTTTAATAGCTTGGAACCCATTTGAGGTTCAAGATTTTGAAGGTCGCAATAAAAATACTTAATGAGTAGCCCATCTCGTGGCATATGGTTTAACACTGCTTTTCCCTACCGAATACCGATACCTTTGGTACAATAAAAACTGAAAATTGTTGCCCTACTTTCAAGACAAATTTAGGATTTCTAAAGCATTTTAAAACCTAGAAGAAGACAGCCATGCCATAAATTGTTTACTATAATTTGTTTTTCTAAAGAAGATCCCTGACGGAGCTGGGTCCAGACGACCTCTATTACAATCTAAACATATTATTTCAAACTTCTACCACATAAAAGTATGCACCTATATCACTTTGGAAATTTTTTTACTGATTGGTTTGTATTCATACATTTATTCGAGTAAAAGAAAAATATTTTGATTGCTATTGAGGATTGTGATAACCAAAAACAATTTTCTGTTTAAAATATAAGCTTTTTTTACGTTAACTTATCATTATTCCTTATTCTTATTCTGCATTTTGTGTGTGTCTTATGAAGAACGACATACAACAAATTTAAAGTTCACGTTAATAATTAAAGGCGTAATTAGTGTTACCCTCGGCCGTAGCTTACTTTGTCAAAGCACTTATAATATTTGAATGTTGAATTTAGCTCCAATTCACATTCCTTTTATTGGAGTGTGTAGTATTTGACGCTGTCTCAGACTTCACTCCTGGAATGAGATCCAAAGAAAGTCGGCAACGACGAAGCTCAAAACGAAGCTTTAAAACCTTTTCGACATCAGAGACACCTATAAATAGAAGAAGTGGTGTTCTCATTAACTCATCATGTGCACAGCTCAGTTCTGAGTTCACTCGATGTTCTGATATGGTCTCTAGGCATGATAGAAAGGGTTTGTTCAATTTGAATTTAGAATTTCTTTGGATCTCTTCAGACGAACGAGATACTAGGAGTCAAGTCTGAGACAGCGTTAGATAACAGATGCTGCAATTAAAGGAAAGTGAAATGTAGTTATTTATCATTTAAATTGAATACACCCTTTCTACCATAGCTACGTTATGTTTAAAAAACTCGGTTGCTCCATATTCCGTCCATTTCCAGTACTATTGTAGCGTTTGTCCCGATCAAGACAACGTATAGTAATGAAAACCAACTTTGATCATACAGCACCATCTTTCGGCTCTTTTAATTTACTTTTGATCTAAGATTCTTGAATTAGTTACATAGTTAGTCTAGTAGACTAGTAAATGGGAGCCATTTTGAGCATTTACTTTGAGCTTAAAAAAGGTTGAGGTAAGATTTCAACTTTAAGTTTAATTATTTTAAGTTTAATTTAGCACTACTTGGTATTGAATAAGTCTGAACAGATGAGTTAAGAAAAATAGTGTTTTTTAGCGTAACTGTTCAATACAACTTTGACAAGCTGTTCTTTCGTACTGGATTGAGATAGAGACCTCTAGTCTGTGGCATTGTTCTTCTTTTATAAAAACCTTTAAAATAAAGTGTGTTGATGGGGTTTGGATTTAAAAATTTTGACTTGACCACCCAACCCCCATTTTGGGTTGAGGGGCTAAGTTCTCATGTAGCGCAAAAATCATCATTTGTCATTATATAACTACCCCCCCCCCCCCAAAGGATATCGGTTTGTTTAATACCGTTCAAAAGTTAGAAGGTGGGGGGTGGGACTTTTAGGACACCCGGTATATATTTAGACTATATATAAAGTCAATGTATAAGGATCACCTGCAGACTTTAAATTTGTACTCTTCTAATACTATGCCCCATTTATCATTTAGTCGGCTGCTAAGACATAGAAGGTGTATACCACACGCTTTCCTATCCAACTGCGGGACCGTGGGAAACCTTGCGTTGAACGAAAGAGTTGATACTCCGCCTAGTGAATCTGTTTAGATGTTGTTTAATCTCTTTAGATACAGATAGACAGCAGTTTGAGCTGTCACTGTGTTCCTGCCAGTTCCTGAGAGCTTCGCCCTCCTGTCGATTACCATCCAAGCCAGTGTAAGAGACTAAAATCTACTACTAAAACGCTTCTAGCTAAAAATATATGATGGAATACAACTCCACTATCTCTTCCGAGGGATGGCTCACACATTGGGAAGGGTTTAGATTAAGAATAATTTCGTTAGCTGGCCGGGCGAACCGCGCAAGGACCACGTATAGGGTAAACGGACTGTAGGTCCACGTCGTAAAACTGTCGGGAGCATTTCTTATGCTCCCGGCCTGGGACCCACTGTCCGACTCACGGGTTTCTTTTGACGAGGGGTTGACAAGGGATCGTCGTACTCACACTGCAGCACTTGAACGGATGTTTCGAGATCTATACTGCAAGAGCTTAACTTTAGAGGTTAACTTTAGTCAACTGCTCTGTGTAAACATTGTTTTATGGTAGCACAATCATGTGTAAAATTAATTTAACAACTATATTTTTAATTTGGGTAAACGGACTGTAGGTCCACGTCGTAAAACTGTCGGGAGCATTTCTTACCTACTACTTAAGGGTGGACAATGGGTGCAGTAATATTTGCAACCTATCGTTAGCGGCATACCGTCGCTATATGTAAGTTAGTATGTCTCTGTAGGCAGATACTCTAGGGAAGTTATAGCATGACCGGTGGGATGCGCGTTAGGAGTGGAGGAGTTGAGCGCGTGGGGGCACAATGTAAAGTAGGGGAGTGAATACGGTGCTACTAACCCTACTGAGAGTTTTCGGCTCCCGGCTCATAGTGGTGGCGGGAGCCGAATATTGTAGTGTTTGCCAACATTTCTAGACCCTTATGTTCTTACCACGGTGGTCTTTTATGATAAGCTATTTAATATAGGAGACCTTGAGAATATTTGAACATTTCTAGACTCTTTTGAAGTTACGGCGACGGACTTTTATGATGGGGAATTCAATACAGGAAATCTTGGAAATATTGGGACTGGATGTACGTGATCTTAACAATGACTATGTTTTGCCGAAATTGTGTTCATAGCTCACCCTTCTTAATGAGTTCGCAGTAGAGATACCTGGTGGTAAGAAAGGGTTCTCATAAATTGGGAAAGGGTAGGAATTTATATTATTCTTGATCTCCAACGACGACAACAGTTCAGAATTGTAATTGTTACGCTTTGTTAGCCATTAAAATTCAATTTATCATATACTAACCGTGTAAGCTTCAGGATTTACGATAGTAGATACAATTATACACTACAAAATTTTCAACTGACATAGCCTAGCTGCTAAATTAAAAATTAATATAAAACTGGTTAAACTAATTTGTCAATATACACAGTAGAATAAGAAAAAACTCAGTTTTATCTACCAACTTGTATCAAGTTAATTTAATGATGTATACTTAAAATAACAATAACGCCAACGATCCACACGCAATAGTTAACATAACAAAACCCCGTTGTCGATGAAAATTATTTATTGTTCTTCGAACTACACCCCAAATCAAAATTGTTCAGATTACTTTTAGTATGTTTGCGTTTTCTTACTTTGTTGGGCGTACTAAAAGAATTGCCAATTGGACTTATTTTTTCCTCCTTCAAAATTCGTCTCAGCGTAGGCCTACTTTCAGAAATTCCAGTTGCCTCTACGACACGCTGTTGAACTTTCTTCTAATTTATAAGTTTGATGGTTTCTACTTCCCGTTTCATAAAATGGGAAGCACTTCTCTTGCTTGGCCGTGTATAACCTTTCTACCTCCAATTTTACTTTTTACATTATGATCCATCTCAAACTCTTTACTTAAAACGTAATGAGCACAACGCAATTAATTCACAAATTGTATTACAACTCGTGAATTGGCACAAGCGAATGTTTTTTGGGCGGCACGTATAGAAGACTGGAGACCGAAGTTCACAAGGCTAAATATGGCAACAGATTGAGCCGCTCCACCCCCCACCACTTTAGTTCCGTCTTTGCCTACGGCGCATCTCGAAGTCACCGGTCATGCTATAAATTCTCTACTATACGTTTCGTTTACTGTTTGGTTTATATGCTAAGGGCCACTATTTAAGGTAATAAAATATTTGTCTTCGTATAGGTGTCTATTTAACGTAATTTGATATAACTATAAATGTGATAATATATTAGATATGAACTAAATGGTAGTTATATTAACAGTGTTAATAAAACAATAAATCATCCATTTCAATTAAATTGTACTACGAGTAACGCGTCTACTGCATATACAGTATTATACCAACGATGGATCAAGATAAGGAATAACTAATACAAACGTACTGCAGATGTTTATGATTCATTAGGATAATGCCGCATTGGACAGATAGTAATATAATGATACTCGTATGTGGAATTCGTTTAGATATAATCCCAATTAATTATTAATACACTTCATATGCGATAGCTTGAGTAAACTACTGTTAATATTTACTGCTTTAATAGTACGCTGTGCGAATGTGGTGGAAGCATCACTGACAGAGTGAAGAATAAGTGCAGATAGGAAAACTAATCACGGCCAGGTCAGTTTTGAAAAGTAGGACAGTTAGTCCACGGGTGTTGGCGTGGACTAACTGTCCTACCCTGCAGAAAAGTGGTCAGCTACCCTCGTCAAAACTAGGCGTGGACCTACAGTCCTACAATCACCTAAAGCCACCTCTCGCAAACCAAACATTAAATTGTTTAATTTCTTACATTATTATTTTATTTGTTGTTTGATTTTTACATTATTAGTAAGAGGCACGAGATCGCTCTGGTGCGACCTGCTCTTAGGTTAAATCGGTCTTAGCTTAATTATACTATGTGTTTTAAAATTTCAGATTTTTTGTATTACATCAAACTAATAAAGTTATAAATAATTTTTCTAGATATTTAATGTAAAATTTAAAGCTATAATTTATTCATGTATTAATTAGATTAATGTTAATGAAATATTGTTCTTTAACTATTCATTTGTCTCAATTCTGTAGCACGAAACAATTACAATATAATTCATGCACATTTTTTTTCATAACATTTTTATTCATTTTAAGGAATAAAAAGATTTCGTCTCTCACGGTGACAAGGCTTTTGTTTCATGTTAATGCAAAAGACTGTATAGTATCGTGGTATGTGGTCTCTTCGTATCGTGCTACACGCTGTGTCAATCCTTGCATACTTCCATACAATAAGTAAAATTTATAAGATGTATATCTTTTAAACATTTTTCATTCACCACAAAAGTGTTTTGGTATTTGTGTAGCATTATCAGGCTAATAATTCCAAAACCTCAAACAGATTATATACAGTAATTTAATTAAATACGTCATACAGCATCATATAAGTGTATCTTTATTAACCTGAAGTACATTTTATAAAATTTTTATACTATTGAAACAATTTAATCGGTTTTATTTATATTACAATACTGGTATTGTGTAAAAATACGTTAAGGTTAAGGTACAACGTTTAGAGTATGTTTCAGTTACCGATGTAGTAATAACGATATTAACTTACAATAAAAGGATTGGTACATTATATAAGTGGTATATGTACAATATCCACCGAACTTACCCGTTGATGTCTTGGTGATAGTTTAAAATTGTAAACAAATTAATCCCTAATCCATGTTCACATCTTGGATAGAAATTATGTGTTTAAATCAAACGACCTCATCATACAACTGTAAAGTTGCACATTTCTTGAAAGACAAGAGATTTTTAGAATAAACCTTCTCCAATAATCATTTAGAATTGATTACTAAAAAAGCATGTTCATTAAAATTATTTGAAAATAAAGTTAGGAATCTTGTGAACAAAGGTGTAACGTATGCAATGATACAGAAGTAAGCTCTGGTCCAAATTAATTAATTAAATTCATGATAATAAACCATAATTTACAGCAACGTTGAAAAAATGCAGCGTTAATGGCGATATAGATTGTTAAGGAAGGAAGAAAGTTAGATTGTTCCGCTTTTAACTGTCACTCCCATTACCCAAAATTTTGTTTTTTTTATTACAATTTTCGTTTATGTATGTTTTTTAGAGGAACACGTTTTTCTTTTTCTTGTGGATTTATACATTCCAAATACATCACATCCAATACTTCTGAAGTGTTATTGCAGTGTTTTGTGCATTCGTGGATGTTTTTCTTAATTTAATATTCTTAGAAATACCCTAATTTGAGTTAGTATAACTTACCCTCACCTGTCTTTTCCGGTGACTTATGTTTGAAAGCGTTTGCAATCAACAAGAGAAAGTTTATGGCATTACTTCAAAACTGGAAATAAGATAATCATGAGCTTTCAGAAATCATGGGTTGTCTCATATGTTCTCTAGGTAGTGAAAGTTCTGATAGAGAGATGCATGACACTCATTATACAGGTATCGTCTGATAAACAATGGTTTTAAACACAAGAACACATTCAAATCCAACAACAAGCAAAGCGATGGCGGTTTTAATGCAGAAAGGAATTATAAACACAGTGATTGGTGACTGGGGAATGAAACAGACTCTGATAGAATAGGGAGCTTACATATGTTAGAATAATCCCAACAAAACCTGTTAAGAAAGTCTATTTCACACATTTACGAATATTGAATCGTGATCCCTTATTAAATACCATTGGAAAAGAATTAAACGTGCCCAAAATTTTAATTAGCAGTAGATATTTAACAGTGTAAACACCAATTGATAGAATAGTTACTGTATATTAAACGCAAAGTGATAACACAAGAAATTGTGTTACGCTCGACCGTATAAGCAATCAAAATATACGTAGTTAAAATAATCGAGTGCGATGAAACCTTAATCACTGAAAATATTACAGACACATCAAGGATTAGGATTTCTTAAACTACACTCCGTGTATGGCGGATATACAGTCTGGGAGCGCAGGAAGCTCGCTATCTCGGCCCACCTGCCACACGTTTCCTGTCCAGTCTAACAATGACTCATAACTAGGTTATTTCTGAAAACATCACTTTCAAAACATCGTAATTTTAAGATAAAAGTTTAACAATGCTATTTTTAAATAGTAGGTTGTATGTATAGCCATTAAAAAGTTTGGTGAGGAAAAATAAATAGTTACAGATACATATTATTATACTGAGTATATTATTTTTTTATTGTTCTGCTTAAAACTATGATATTAAATTATCAGACTTAAGAAACAACAGAAAGTTTACATAATATGAACTTAAATTCAAGTCTCTAGCATTCAAAATAAAGGAAGAAGAAGATGAATGATTTATTTCAATGAGTAATAGGCTACAATATTAAACTATTATATATAACTCAGTAGCTTCAAACATAATTATATGCATACCTATAGTAAAATAACACAAGAAACAATTTGTCATAATCCTAATCCTAATATTATTATAAATGCGAAAGTAAGTTTGTTTGTTACGCTTTCACGCTAAAACCATTCAATCTGTTGTATTGAAATTTTACATGGACATTCCTAATGTTCCTAGAAAAAACATAAGCCTATTCTTATTGTATAAATCCTTTCGGGCTACGCCCCGCTGGTCTTTCAAAAGTTCTGTACTGTGGGCTCCAAGAGCCGGGTAAACGCATTCAACTGTTATTTGTTAACATCGTATTATGTCAGCACGACCACATGTTTTATTATTTTAACCAGTATTTTCTATTTGTTTACATTTATAGAGCGAAAGCATAACAAAGGTAACAACACTTCTTATTTAAACATCATGGGAAAAAAGGCAAACCAATTGACTTATTCTGGCTCACAAAGCAAACACGAGAGTGATTATAAACGCAATTTTAATGACAGAAAATCGAGGTGACACAGCATCCATTTACTTACTGATGAGTTATACGATACTGATTAGGTATATAAATACTGATATAATTCCTAAACTGGACCGAAGAAATAGCATACATGAACATGGACTGGAAAGTAAGAACTTTACTGTATCATGTATGATTTACATATGGATGAAAACTGTCACAATGGAAGTATTGAAATGAGTTAGTATTGTATGAGACACCACCACATGTCTTCGTCTCCCGCGTGCTGCCACTGCCCCACGACGAACACGGCCTCTTCTTGCTACCGCTCCACGGTCGCGACCACGTACAGCTACAGCAGCTTGGCCACCAGCTTCTTCGTCCGGCGGCAATCTGCCACCGTCCACACCAACAACATCCTCATCGTCGTCTTCATCTTCGCCTGCGACGTTGTAGACGTCGTTGTGGATGTTGTCCAGCTGGTGACTAGCCGCCTCCCGAAACTCGCCAACACTGTACTGCCCGTCATCTAAGCGTGTGGTGAGAGTATTTATTGTCCTCTTTGACAACAAATATCTCGGACGAGATGGTCTGACAGCGTTGAGACCCGTTTATAACGAAGCCAGCGTTACTGAAGCCTCGCATTCCAGCGCTCTCAGACCATCTGTAAAATTCAATTATTGCTGTTCAGTCAGTCACTTAATTTCAGTCATGTATGTCTTTACAAGGGTATACAGGCAGTGTAAATTCACTTTTAATCAGTTTCAGGCCGATTTTGAAAACATTTTAAGTAAAACAAGTAATCTTACAATTATCACGGGGGATATGAATGTGTGTTTATTAAAAAATAATAATTCAACAAAAAAAATCTTAATTTAATTTCAGCTTTTGGATTTAAAAGTTTAATTAAAATTCCAATTAGAGTGGTTAATAACAGCGAAACTTGTATAGATCATGTCCTTTTAAGAAATTCAATACCTACCATTAAATGTCGACTGTAACGTTGTAGAGCTTAACATTACTGATCATTATGCTCTGAATATATCTATATCTAAGTTATTCAATGTTACTGAACGACCAAAATACTGGAAATTGGTAGACTACAAAATGTTACGAAGGCAGTCGCAACTAGCTAGTTGGAATGATGTTTACAATGTAGATGATGTAGTTTTATGTATATCAAATTTTTACAAAATTTATAATAAATGTTATGTGTTTTCTTGTACGTTTAAAGAAATTAAATAGTAAATTATGTAGAAAGAGGAATGTACCACAGATAACTTGGTACAAATAATCAATAGGAAAAAATTACGTATATAAGGAATACTGTAAAAATAGATTAAATTTAGCATTAAGAAAAGAGTATAATAATCTTTCAAGGTATGTAACTGGGCAAATTAGGAGAGCAAAATTGGATTATTATTCTTCATTGATTGAAAATTGTAAAGGTGACTCCAGGAAATACTGGAATGTTATTAAAGGCATTGTTAAAAACAAAAGGAGTTCTCTTGTCACTATAAGAACTAATGGTAATTTAATTGATGTTAGTGGTAATGAGTATTTACTTGCTAGTGAGTTTAATAATTATTATACATCTGTTATTCCTGAATTAAAAAATAAAGCATTTGGTTATGACATGTTTATGGAAAACTGCAATGATGAAAATGAATTAGTTGGAAGTTTTAATTGTACTTACTTGGATGTGGTTAATTCAGTCATGTCAATAAAAGACAAACGTAGTATGGGTTTGGATGGTATTAATATACGTACTGTTAAAAAAAAAAAATCTTGATGTATTTGCCCCTCTTTTGTGTAGTATGTTCAAAAAATCTTTAGAACAAGTAAGAGTACCTACCTGATGAGTTCAAATTGGCCATTGTAGTCCCTATTTTTAAGTGTCTGGTGATAAATCGGAAGTATCTTCTTACCTCCCAATGTTATTAGTGTAACAGCAAAGACATTTGAGACAATAATTAAAAATAAAATACTTGATTTCTTTACTACTCGTAAAATATCACTCTTTTCTGGTAATCAGTATGGATTTATTTCTGGTAGAGGGATAGACCTAGCAGTTGAGAAACATGTGAGTTCTATTGTGAATGCATCAGATAAATATAAATATACAGTGGCTGTTTATCTAGACTTTCAAAAAAACATTCGATGTATTAGATATTAATTTGTTGTTGAATAAATTTGGGAAATTTGGTTTTGGTGGATTGGCTCTTTCATAGTTAAAATCTTTTTGTATAGGAAGGAAGCAAGTTGTTAAAATTAATAATGTTATTAGTGATCCATTGGAATTGTACTTTGTCACAGCTCAAGGCGGAGTCCTGGGACCTCTTATGTTCCTTGTGTACATCTATGACTTGTTAGAATTAGATATGTATTCAACTATGTTTGCTTATGCTGATGGCACTGCACTAGTGTGCTCTGCCTACAATAAGCAATCACTACAGCTTAAGATTAAAAAAGATCTAGATAAGGTCTCTCAATGGCTGTCAACAAACCGACTTTTGATAAATTCTACTAAGTCTAAGTGTATAGTTTTTTATGATTATCACCTCACTAATAAGAATTTACAACGGAATTTAATTTAATGTATCATAAGCACCAGTGTATTTATAATTGTGCTTGCAGTAATATTGAGGTAGTTGACTATGTAAAATATCTAGACATGTATATAGATAAACGCCTTAAATGGCACATTAATTTTTTATAATTGAAATTAAGAAAGGTAAATTATGTTTTGTATCACCTTAAAGATTCTGTAAGAAGTGACCAATTAATGAATGTTTATCTTTCTTGGTTTGAAAGTCTGATGAGGTTTGGTTGGAATTATTCATTATGGCGGAGCCTACAATTCTTGTTTAAAATCAGTTATTATGAATCAAAGCCATGCTGTGAGAACTATATACAATGTAAAATGCATGGACAGAATGAGCTACCTTTTTAGAGAAAAGAATATATTAACATTTGAGCAACTTCATAAGTATTCAGTAATCTTGTATATTACTAAATTTATTTAACAATTTGATCTTAGAGAAATTAATAGTCACTAGAGCTAGTCAACAAATAGTTTTAAGAGCCCCTTTCTTAACTAAAGAATCAAGTAGACACCAGTTTTGCTCTTTGGGTCCCAGAATATATAATAATTTCCTGCTACACTATGGCGATAGAATTATGTTTGAAAAGAAACCCAAGGTAAAGATGAAAGCACTTGAATATTTGAAAAGTATGCCAGTTGAATAAACCTAAAGTATTGTTAATTGTTATCTTGATCCAAATTGTTTTTGTAATATGTGCTTGTCTATTTATTTTTTCTTGTTATGCTTGTGTGTGTTATATTTTGTATATTTTATATTTATATAATAGTTATAGTTGTATGAAACAAGTAATTGTATAAAGGATATAAACTGTTTAGCCTGTACCGCTTGTGCCTCATAGTAGTAAACAATCATAGAATGTGATATTATAGTATTGAACTTGATATTTGCATTTAAAACGCAAGAAAAACTAAATAACCAACTGTACTCACGCACGCGCATGTTGCGCATTGGGAGAAAATTGTTTATTTGTATTATATGTAATTTTTTGAATAACATGTTTTTGAACTTTGAACTTGAACTTTATTAACATGAGCAAATATATCAATATGAGCGAGATATTAGAGCTGTAATTATTACCATAATTGTTCTTCATAATTAATACTTTTACACGTAAAAGCTACTTAAATTAAATAAATGTAACTTTTGAACCTTTACCTGTAAAAACCCACACGTTCGGATGGGCAGTATTCATGGTATCCCTCAACTTTCTGTGGTAGGACTCCATGTCGTTGTTGGTGCGTCTCCTCTGTTTATAAACAGAGAAAGACTCAACACCGACACCTGGTACATTATTTTCGTTGTGAAATAATGTTGTTAGTTTAACAAACTTTCCTATTAAAGTAGAATCATTCATTTAGAACATAATTGTATTTAAATAGTTCAATATTAAAGAGGAAACCAACATCTTATCTGAGTAGTTTGTTAATACGATAATTTTCTTGCCCTTTTAGTGCTACAGCGTCTACGTTGTAGACGCAGCGTATTTTTATATATATTGGTTCAGTTTATGCAATTTACTGGCTGCAAACGATGACAGATTATCCAAAAGCCATAGAGTAACGATATTTGTATATTTGATTGCCGACGACCAGCTGTTTATACGTCTTTGACGTGAAATAAGAAGAAGGTCAGTTCGGATGTTTACGTTGTGAACGAAGTTTACGCTGTGCTTTGTTTACTCTGTTTTATTTTATTTTATCCATTAAATTATTTTATCCACAATTGTGTTATAATTGTGAAATACTACTTCATTAGTATTCCAAATCATTGCATTACTTGAATTTTAATTTCTGTTTTTCGTGTGTATTACATTTTACTAAGTTACAAACTACTCTAATAAGAACACCAACTTAACCTTTTTTTTTGTAGTTTTATTACTGAATAAACAATTATTTAGTTAAAAAAGGTGAAGTATTTATGTTAATAATAACATAAGTAAGTGTATTACTTTTTCTCTTGAGCGTTTCAAACATTACATGTAGGGCAAAATTTGGCACGGACAACATACTTTATTTTTTATCCACACTTCTTTTTTGTTGTGTAAAAATAAAATAAAATATATGGAATTTGTTTAGTTTTAGTTGCTCTTTCCAATGGTAGCATTATAAATATAATATAAAATTGTTTACATAATAAAATTGTATGCCAAAGTGAAAAAAAATTATTATAAAATTTACATTTAAAATTTTTTATAACAATCCAAATATGTACAAATGTATTTTTTTGTATTTATTCTGTTTATTAGTTATTTATCTTCAATACAAAAAAAAAGTAAAAAGATATGACCTTAAATAAGGAAATAGTAAGGAATTTACTAAAACTCTGCATTTATGCACTAAAATGCTTAGCACTCTTAGGTTTGGCAATGCGCCAGACCCCTTAGCACTAAAAGGGTTCTTACCAGTAATCCACACACGGTGCACGTAGTTGAGGAACACCACGAGATTTTGGAGGACGCCTGCCTGCTGGGCGAAGTTCACAACATGGTCGTACCCTTCCTCGATCATGTTCGCTGGAAGTAGAGGCAAGGCCTGGCACATCTTGTATACTCTTCTGGCAGCAGGGTTTTGGCGTAGCAGCTGTACGTGGCCCAGAGTCCGCGCTTTCTTGTTCATGCTCTGTTAGAACATGCATAATATCGTATTACTTTGTTTTCTGAATTGAATGTCAACAAAAGTAAAATATCTTTATATTTGTGAAATAAAAGTAATTTTTCATTAAGGTACCTACTTATTACCTACTTTTACCCGTAAAATTATCCACGGCATTCTACACATTTGATGAGTTAATGGAACACAACGTTATTTAAATAACTAAAAAAAAACTTTATATAAATACTTTATACATCTTAACGTTTTTTCTTCAATTATTTTAATATCTCCAAGGTTTTATTCATTTATATTTAAATGTTTTATTTTTTATAGTTATGTATTAGCAAAGAACACGACTTGTTTAAATTTTGTGTGTTCAATATTGATCTTGATTAACACAACTTACTGTTGATATACTGTACATCAATAAAAAGTTTATTATCGTTATTGTTATATGTACAGTCATTGACAAATTATCTAATAAACAGTGGCCATAAATATTTATACATACATATTATACAACTAGAAATACTTACAATTGCCGAGTGAAACCAACATCCGGCCACTCGGCTTTCTGGCCATGCTCTTCGTAAGGCACGCGTCACTGCATTCTCAACGTCACATGTGAAGACTGTGGGGTGCCAGTCGGACAGAACATCCCATCCCGCAAGTAGGCGAGTACTCTACTGTAGAGAAGCCGTCTCCCTACCCATCAGTACACTTGCCACCGGAAAAGCCTGTTATAAATCAAATGGCATATTATGTCTATTACTTATTTGATATATTAGGCCTATATTAAGATTGGACTATTGGAAAGTATGACTAGTACACCCGTTTCATATAACTTTTCATGGTCGAAAAACTGCACATTTCCTTAGAAAATATGATACTGTTTTAGTCACTTTTTAAATATGTCACTTTGTCTGACATTTTAGATGACTACTACATTTTACTTTTACTTTGTTTCACTTTATAGTCATTAACAAAAACATAAACCTTACATAACCATATCAACCATATTAATATGCCACCTTAAGGCCTATTACATTGTACAATGTAATATGTACATTAATGTTCACTTTTAATATAATGAAAGAAAAAATTGATAACATTTCTTTAAAACTAGTACATTAAAGGAATACAACATGTTTACAAATTACACAATTATGTTTGTAAAATTCAATAGGCTGGACGAGCAAATACAATTTTTTAGTTATATAGGAAATTAAATAAGACCATTCCAACCCATGAACGTCCCCGGGGGATGCAGAGTAACTCGAAATTTTACAAATAGTGGAAGTGGTCCCATTAATATTTTTTGCGGTAACTGATAAATAAATATTGTTATTGCAGAAAAAATAAAGAATAGCGAGAATGCGATAACTTACATGGTCGAAATAAACAGCACTGATGATAGTAAGGAGCTGGCAGCTTGGAGGAATGCTCGGCACTACCTTAGATGTGCTGTCCAAGTGGATGGGAGTGCCATCGGTCGAGAGCCTTGAAGACAGGTTCTCGGAGATGAAGATTACGGCACCATCGCCGTTGTCGTCGACAACTGTTGCCCTGTAGTAATCTTCACCCCGATGACTGCCCGTTCATAGGGTTCTGCGCCAGCGCTTCCCCATACTCTTGCAGAGTACTCGGTACGGGCCAATTGGCAGCTCGCCTGGCACGCTGCATCGCTTTGGACAGCACATGATACGGCAGTTCAGCTGCGACGTCAAATATCAACCCTAAAATAAATGAAGCGTGTGCATTATTTAACAGTAATTAAAAATAAGCCGTGTATTCTATGTTGAATGCACACTGAAGGGATCTTCAAACAAAGTATAAGAGATATAGTAAAGATTAAATGGACAAAGTTGTGCGTAATAACAAGACCAACAAATTTACGTGGTCAAGTTGATTATTGGTTGCGTCGTTCACACGCTGTGCTAAAAAAACTATTTATGGTCAAAATTGTGCAACTGTCACAACTCTCTTTATTAGTAGCTTTATTGAAACGTTTTTCACAGGAAATCCGTATAACATTTCTTCTAGCTATCTAAAATTACAATTAAAATTTTTTGATGAGAAGGATGCAGGAGGTATAGGGTTGCAGTAAATGTTATTAATGCAAAGAAAGTAATAAAAAGAAAGTATATTTTTAATGATATCAATAATAGAATATGTGTGTTATACTTTCCTCTTGGTTTTGATCGAGTAACTCATACAAAACCCGTTACTATATTATGGTTGTGTAAAGGGAATTTTTATTCTACTATTCGGATAGTTAAATAAGCATGGTTGATATTCCACTGGACGCATTGGTAGAATCAACTGTTTATTTAAACATAGAAATGATCAGACAGGGTCAGTCTAAAAGTTACTGTTTCTGACATTTATGCAATTTATATTCACTCACGGTATGTATCGAATAATTAATAAAAATCGATTTTGATATTTTTATTTTGGAATTAATCACCCATAATTGGATTGTTTAATTTTTTTATTTTAAATAAAATTCTAAATGATGATACAATTTGAAACAGATATGCTATTTGGGGTCAGGTTCCGTTATTTCACCCCATGTTTTTTAAATCGCTACTATAGCCTCGGAATTGATTGTTTTAACTATTTATGATCATAGATGAGTACGGAGGTACTAAAACTAGATAGACACTGTTTGTTTTCCTTGAGGACGTCTTATCTTATCAGCATCAGGCATGCCCAGACTGGCGCTGTTATCGCTTGCTCATCGGTTTCCGCTGTCGCTCAAGCTATCAGTTCTGCATACTTGTCACTGCAATATGGACGTACCTAGCAACATTTTCCAAGTTTACGATCTTGCGAAGTCGAAAAATGATTGCATTTCGTTTTTGCAAAGAGCACTTATATTGCCCACTGAAAAACTATGTCCAGCGGGACATGTAATGGTTTTGAGCGTTTCCGACCGTAGCGATCGTTGGCGTCGCAGGAAAGCCGGCTGCCGAGACAACAATGACATTCCACTGCGTAGTAATACGTGGTTACAGAGCTCGAAACTTTCTTTCGACAAAATCCTTCTGTTTTTGTATTCTTGGAGCTTTGAACTGACAAGTGTTAAGTTTTGTGAACGCGAGTTGGAAATTAACCACAACACAACAGTTGACTGGAACAACTATTTGCGGGAGGTGTGTGCGTCGAAACTGCTTGCTAATCCAAAAGTTATTGGTGGTCCCGGCTTAACAGTAGAAATAGACGAGTCACTGTTTGCTAAAAGGAAGTACAATGTAGGCCGTGTTATCCCGCAACAATGGGTGGCATTTGTCGAGAAACACGCGATTGCTTCCTGTTCGCCGTTGAAGATAGGTCTGCTGCTGCACTGTTGCCAATAATTGTCCAACATATTGCTCCTGGAACTACAATCATGTCTGATCAATGGGCTTCCTACAACGGTATTCGAAATGCAAACCAAAATTACCAACATTTAACGGTGAATCACAGCAGAAATTTCGTCGACCCAATAACGCAAGCTCAAACAAACACCATTGAGCGTTTGTTAGGACGGCTAAATCTTCTTTCAGACGAAAACACGGAACCCAATCAAAGTTGTTGGACAGTTACTTATGTGATTTCATGTGGAGGAAATCATTACAACGTATGGACAACCCGTTCCAAGCGATCCTCCGTGACATCGCCGGCCGCCTACTGGCCTCCACAATAAAGGTTAGGTTAGGTTAGGCATTAGTTCACCTCAAACAATCAATTCCGTGGCTATAGTAGCGATTTAAAAACATGGGGTGAAATAACGGAACCTGACCCCAAATAGCATGTTGGTTTCAAATTGTATCATCATTTAGAATTTTATTTAAAATAAAAAAATTAAACAATCCAATTATGGGTGATTAATTCCAAAATAAAAATATCAAAATCGATTTTTATTAATTATTCGATACATACCGTGAGTGAAAATATCATATATGGTATCTTTGAAATTAGTAAAAAGTGAATATCTTTTTATTAATTAAAAAATGGTTTAAAAATATTTCCTCGAACCCTATATTTTATGCCTGTTTCTCTCGAAAACTTGTTATTTGCAATTTTTAATAACTAGATGATATTTCATGCAGATTTCATGTGAACAACGTTTTAATATAGCTACTGATAAGAGGACTGTGACAGTTTGAACATTTTGACCAAAAATAGTTTTGTGAACGATGCAACCAATAATCAACTTATCACGCTAATTTGTTGGTCTTGTTATTACGCGCAACTGTGTCCATTTAATCTTTGCTGTATCAGTTGTAGTTTCTAAGATCCCTTCACTTCAGTGCGCAATGAATTTAGAACAGACGGTATAAATTTGTTCCATTACTTTCATCTTAAAAGAATCTATAAATCGTCTAAATAGATTGCTTTTTATACTTTTAGATTACCTAAAGACCCCGTGGGCAGTAAATAATCAGTTTTATTCCTAAACTAATTTTGAACGTAAGGACAAAACATCTATTCATTTAGTTTCAGGCAAAATCTAACATTTAGTTTCTGTATACTAAATGTATACTAAATTTTTGCTCTTTATGTGTAAATTACTTGTAACCATTACTTTTTGTTACTAAATCAGATCAAATGTTGAGTATAAGTCTTCACTAAATCTGCATGCAGTTTCAAGAAAATAGCTAATTTCCTTCTCAAGATGTTCTGAGGACAAACTGACAATCAGACCGAAAAGAATGTTATTGAGATGGAATTTAATATAGTTTTCTTTTCGTCGGACTCAATCGAACTTATTAATTCTTATATAAAACCGAAGCTGCATACAAAATTTGATGTATGCCTAGGTCTACTCGTTTTCGAGATATGGGGACAGACGAACAAATAAACATACAGACTGATAGAAATGAAAAGTTTCCGGTCAACTCGCAAATGCTCAGTAAAGTCAAAACTCAATCTATATTTGATAACTGTTTTAACGATATAGACATAATATATTGATTACTTACTTACCTCTCTTTGAATCTGCCATAACGGCGTTGACGACGTCTCGTATCATTGATGTCAGAATTGATGTCATCGGGGTGTTCACATCGAGCTAATTAGGCTGAGGAGGGTGGCTGTGAGGAAGAGACGTCACCAAAGAGGACGCAAGTCTAGCTTCGGGCTGGCGAGGCATATTCCCTCTTGCACAATTTTGAAACCGCACATCGGAGGTAGCACTTATTTCGGTCTGTAGACTTTTTATAATAAAAGTGACCGTGATACACAGTTGCCTTGAACTTAAGGCCTACAACTTCGAAAGCCATTGCCATTGTTAGCGGACGAAGTACCTTACACGGAAACTGAAGAGCGAGTGACGGACGAGCTCCTCACGCAGTCACGCAGCGGAATAATGAGGTGATCAAGACCGGCGGAGAGAAAGAGTGGGGATGGAGGGGCCCCTCCTGCCAACTACAGATAGCCCTTGTATTGGGATAGTGGAATGGGCAGTCCGCGCGTTCTCGCTCCATACTCCTCTGAATTTAATTTAGTTCAGTACCTGGCAAAACTATTAAAATGTATCACTGTATTTTCAAACCTCTTTCCGTAGTTTAGTACAGCATACATATATTTAAAATACATTTTCAAAGCTGGATGTTGCAGGATGCAGCAAAAATAAATTGCAGGCAATCAATGTGACAAACCTCTTAAAATGTGCCACTGAGTTTTTACTTTCTACTCTGAATTAAATACCTTTCAGTAATTTGGTACAACATACATATATATATATATATATATATATATATATTACATTTTCAAAGCTGGATGCTGCAGGATGCAGCGCAATTAAATTTATTTCATTAAACCTTGATTTTACAACGTAATTAATGACAGGTAATTAATCTTGTCTACATACAAATAAACCAATACAACGGAGTATCGAAAGACCCAAAAAGACGTAAGGAAGTCTAATGTAACAAAGTAACCTCGTTACATTCAGTGGCGTAGCTAGAAAACATTCGAGGGTGGATTAAACATCTAGGAGGATTAAAAAGAGCCCTACTCGCAAAATTTAGAAATTTGTTCGTTTAAAAGTGAATTCTCAATTTAATTGTCCTTTTTTTTAAATTTTCTTAGTCACTCAAATGTGATTGTAAGCATTCATGCTTGCAAACATTTAAACTTTTCAAAAGATTCGAGACTTGTGTTCTTAGCATAGTAGTTAAATAATGATCTTCAGGGTCTCCAAAATACAAAATCAACAATTAAGTTGAGTTTTTTAATTGCATCTTTTGTATTAAAATGTAAACCAATAAAATTGTTTTGTAACATTATATTTGGTTCATTGCATTGTCCAACTGCCTTAATCAAATAAATATGATTTGTAGGTTACATTACTATTAGTTAGAAATTATTCGGTAATTGCCATGTACTATAGATCAGGTCAGCATTATAATTGCGTGCGCCAGACGACACATGACACATATCAGGCTTGGTCGAAGTTGCATGCACAATTTCAAGTCTATAGCTTATTTTTCATTCTCGATATATCCAACAAACAGACAGAGAGCTATTGCTATAAGTTAAGACTTGATCGTAATAATTTGAGGTTATTAAAATATTGTATTTATTAATGATGTCACGTGCTATGTTAGGTATTTAAGTCAGGTAATTGTCATTGATTGTGTCATATTTCTATAATTATGTTTTTGGTTGAATATTTACTCGCAATGTTTACTTCAATAAATTATATAAATTAAAGTAATTGTAATTGTATCATAAATCTGTATATTCGTAGAATTAGAGATCAGTAGGACTAAATTATTTTCATCATCTGTATTACATAAATATTTCTGCAATATAAGTGTAATATTTCTTATATAAATATAAGTGTTTAAAATTATTGTAAACCAAACATATAGGTACTCATATATGATCTTAAACTGAATTTGTCAGTTACAGTAACATAATATAATTAGGAAAATTTTGTATGTATTAATGATGTCACGTGCTATGTTAGGTATTTAAATCAGGTAGTTGTCATTGATTTTGTCATATTTCTATAATTATGTTTTTGGATATTTACTCGCAAGTTTCTTTTTTAATCCCCTTAGTTTATTACAGCTATTACATAACTCTTATTACAGATTTTGTAGCGTAATTATTCCATTATAATATATTGCTTTTGCCCTATTAATTTGAATATATTCCAATAGCACAAAAAATATATTTACCGTCGTTTTAAGCCTATATGCAAAATATGATGAAATTATGACATTTTATTCGTTGGGCACCAACTCACATTTTGTAAAGTGTCTTTGGAGTTATAAAGAAAGTTCAATATTAATATAATTATTTCGATATAATTCCTATGTTTTGCAGATATGTTCGGATATAAAAAAACTCATTAATTCGTAAGATAATAGAAATTAGAACCGTTCCGAACTGAGTTCGCTATCAGCCGCATGTTCAGGGTTTGTCGGCACTGCTTGGCTGGCTCGGACCAGTCGACGAATTTTCGGGATTTATCGGTACTGCTCGGCTCTGCCCCCACTCTTTCTCTCCGCCGGTCTTGATCACCCCATTCCCATTCTTCCGCTGCATGAGGAGCTCGTTAGAAGGGATGGTTGTTAATAGCAAGGATCAGACGATGTATTTATTTCTGGTGTAAGATATTTCCATTGGCTTTTAGTGGACTTTGCCTTGTTGTCTCTATAAACCAACTATATACGTATATAACTCTCGGAACTTTATTTCGATCGAAAAGTGTTATATCAATTCACCGACCGTTATAGCTGGGATATTTTCATTCACAAAGACAAAACTCACAACGAAAATCAACTGCTTGGCTTCCGGCGTGACAGGATATTCAGAATTGGGTTGTGCGGGAGAACGCTTTGTTCCTCGTTTAGCTAATAACGCGATCAACCGAGTGTTTATCTATCGGTTATAAGAGCATCAGATAGTGATTTACAGTTGAGGACTTTAGCTGTGCGCGTGACCTTGAGTGTGTGGTGATGGGCGGGAGGGGTGGCGGGGTAGCATTATGCGCTGCGTCCCGAAAACATTTTCTGTGACTCATGGGTAAAACCCTCCTTTCAGGAATCGTATTGGCCCAAATAACTCATCACACTCGCTAAAATCAGTCTGTTTTGTAAAAGTGCTGATTTTGGTGGAATTAAATAATAAGAGAAATCCAAATAATAGCAATAATAGGACTTATCCTTGTTTTTTCAGTTATTATAGTGTTGTTTAACGTGTTTTTGAAAATAACGTATTTGTCAATTTTATCTGCAAATCAAAATCGTGAGTTTAAAGTCGTTAAAGAGATTGTTGCGCCTTCATCTCAGCGGCTAGCACGTAAACGCAACCCGCCACACAGATAGCGTTTATTTGTTGAGAGGGTAGTATCTGGGCCCTACGAGCACAGCTAAATTCCTCCAACTGTAACTCATCTCAGAACCTCAAACTGTTTGCAATGAATACTTGCACTGTTTCGTGACATGTGCTCGTTCTGCGATCCGACTCCAGTCGGTTTTTATCATGATTATAGTAAGCTGTTGACGAAGTCTATCACCGTAAATAGAGTCTTGATCGGTGCTAATAAAATCTGGTTTGGATGTCTCATAAGATTTCCAAATGAGATTTGCATTTGAAAACAAATTATTTTAGGTATTTCACTACATAAACCAAAATTGAAACTTTTATTAAATTGTATATCAATTTTAATCAACATTGATTCATACTAATCTTAATCTCTAAATAATATTCTCTGTGCTGTTGCAGTTTGTAATAACCAAAAACATAGAGGAAACGCGGTATCTGTTTAAGCTTTAAGCTTTCTCCATATTAACACATCACTATCCAAAAAGTAAAGACAGTAAAAATAATTCTTATTCAGTAATTGTTGCATGTCTCTTGAAGAACGACATTCAAAAAATTGAGAGTTTTACGTTAATAATTAAATGCGTAATTAGTTCTCTTAACACCTATAAAATCAGTTATTTATTAGGCATTACTTTCAGAAATAACTTTGGAAACACTGCAATATACTATATCTATTGGATGTGAATACTGATTTTGATTTTTACTAATTAGACTTATGTTTATATTATATAAATCAGGCAATATTTATAATTGACAGTCTACTTGTGAGTGAGGGTGCAGGTCAAGCGAGGTATAGTCACAAGACTGAATTCTAAACACGCTGTACCCGGCCCGCCACTGTGTTTACATTATGTCATAATAATGCAGCGTACCTGCATTACACCTCCTGTGTGTTAAAAAAAAAAAAATAAAAATTAAAAAATTTGTTTTCACATGAACCAAACCGCGATATGTTTTAATTAGGAATGCATGCTTGTATAAAATATCATTTTTAGTTCAAGAAAAAGTTGGTTGTTCAGAAACTGAACAGCTATACATTTTAAGAAACAACATTTAAAACTACGTATTTGTTTCTAATCGTGGTTATAAAAGAAAGTATTGTCCTGGAATTGTATTTATTACTGGTTTCTTTCGTGACGACCAATAAAATATTTCGTAAAAACATACAACTGTATGAATAATAATATACTTATTTACCAATGATATATTACTTACTGTTAATTATTTCATTTTTACAGCACAGGTACTAAAGGTCCGATTTATTTGGCGTTTGGATATTATTTATTAGTAAATCACACAGATCTCAACTACTAATGCATATCGTGGAAAACTTTAAAATAACAAAAATTACATTATATCATTTGTAAAGATATTCCTAGAGCGATAAGTGTGCAGCTGGGCGGATGTGCAGTGTCGCCTATGTTCTAATTTTATGTGAAACGGATCTAGTGCAAGAAAGCCACACATATTATAAAATTTTACATTATGTTTCCGGGTAGCAGTCAAACAGCTCTTATTGAAATCGTTCTAAACTTAATGTGGAATCGTAGAACGCTATGTTTTAGCAATATGTTTAGTAGTAAATTATTAAATAGTTTAATAATTACGGCTTAACAAATACGTTCAATAAATTATTAAGTGAAATATACCTTTTCCTGAACTAAGCCTGAGTCACTGTTGTTGATATTTGTAAGTAATATTTATATCACCGTCAGCCAACGAGATAAACGAGAACACAAGTCACTGTTTTCAACAAAATAATCCGTCTTCATAACAGTTTCACAACCTATTCTATTATTAGGGCCTCTCCTTAACAAATTAAAGAAAATTACGTTGTGTACTTATAAAATTTAAATTGGCTCTCGGCATCAAGACTGTACATTATGGTTAAGTTACATGACGGATAGTGGCCTAACTTTAGCTCCTAATATATATTTTTCCAAAACTCTTATTAACAGCGTAGACAAATTTCATGTTCATAGCTCAAATCACTATCAAAATATCACCATGATTTATTTCAAGTTAGTGGTTTTGATAAAGCTCAGCCAAATCCTATAGAGAAATATGACATCTTAGAAATCTATATTGTCTATATAGAAACAAACAGATACAACAGAAAATATTTCGGCTTACTCAGAATATTCTCAAACATTTTAATAAAAAGGTTTGGGAAAACGTAACGAAAATCTTGTGTATTGCGTTTTGTATTTACAAATTGATTTATTCTCCGATTTTCTCGTTGTTATCATGATTTCCATTAAGACAAATGTAACATTCGCAAACGCTCAGCCAAATTTCATGAAGTGACATGCAACATCATTGAACTCGATTTTGTCTACAATGTAGAAATAAATGTTTATGCTAAATTTATAGGTTTATTTAAAATTGTTTCAGTTTTTAGAGTGACAGGTTTCTAAATGCTTTGAGGCAAAAATGACTACTATAAACGGCACAATTCACACTTCATCGGCAGTATGACATCTTCACTTAATCCTAAAAGTCACATTGACATTATTAGCCGTAGGGCAAATTCAGCTCTTGGATTTATTATTAGGGTATCCAGAGATGGGTTTTACCCTGTAGCGCTTGGAACACTCTATGTACAATTAGTTCGCCCCATATTAGAATATTGTTCACCAGTGTGGTCGCCATATCAGATAGGCCATATTGATTCCATTGAGAGCATACAGAGGAAGTTTCTTCGAGTTCTAGGAATGAAACTTGGCTTTCATTATGCGGAGGTTCCTTTGGATGACATCAGCCATCAGTTTGGTCTTCAATCTCTGAGCACCAGGCGGGAGATCAATGATTTACTTCTTCTCCGAAAGATTATTACATCTTCAGTGGATTCCCCTGATCTACTTGGGAGAATAGATTTTCGCTGCTCAAGATTGGCCAGAACAAATGATATGTTTGAGAAGAAATATTGTCAGACTCTGTATTCTTACCACAGCTCAGTGCCACGTCTTCACCGCCTGAGAAATAGCTTACCAGATCACATTGATTTCTTTACTATGTCTGAGGTAACTTTTAAAAAGGAACTCTCCAAGTTTTATTTTTGAATGGTGATCTGTTTATTCTGGAATATGTAGAGTATAGACATATTTCGAACTTGCCTGTTGTTTAGAACCATTTCTGTATATATTTATAATATAATAATAAGGTTTCTTAATACTTGTAATGATTTAGCACAAGTTGTACGTCTTTTTAATTATTTATTAAAATCAATTGCATGGTCTGTTAATTAATTTGTGTTTTGTCTATAAGAGTGTATCTTATGTATTTAATAGTAATAAGGGCGGAGGTAACCTGATATAAACATGAATATTAGTGCCTGTTGTAATGTTTCCAGCTACGGATATTATAACTGCAGGTTGTCTGTGTATTATATACTAGAACTATACATAGAATTAGATGCCTGTATTGTTAGCCATCTAAATCCAAACTGTAAATTTATCATGTAATGTAAAAATGGTGTTAACCGTATACAATAAATAAATTCGTTATATTTGTATTGCACCATCCATGAATAAAACAAGGTTCAATGTTTTAAATGTTGTTGGATGCTTATTATAGTTTTCATACTGACTCCTGAACCTTAAACTAGTGAATTTTTGCAAAAAGGAAAAACACATAATAACTTTGAATACATTATTGTTTAAAAAAAAAATAGATAATTGTAAACGATATATCTTATGACTGGCTTCTTATCATTTTAAAAATACTTCAAAATCCTAAACCTGGCAATACATTAAAAATCATATAACGCTAATTTATTTTACAGTTAGTTTTTGTACATATAAAAAGATTAAAGGGATTGGGTTGTTGGAACTCGTAGAGCGCAAAATATGAAGGAGTATTAAAGAGCTGGGTATATCGAGCTGATACACCCAAGAAAACAGAACATACGTTGGTACCGGAAAACGAATAGACAAGGAGTAGTGTAATGCGGAGGAGGGCAACCTGGCGACTTGGTTCGTGGGATCATCGGGCGACACCACCGAGCGCCATTGTAGAAACAGATAACTAGGGCTCCATAGCTACAACGTGGATCAAATTGAATTATTGGGCCCAAAACAAAATTTCATCAATATACAGATTCTACTCCCATTATTAAATTCCTAGATTTGTAAGTTCGAACCACGCTCCGCCAGGCCCAAAGCTTCCTCCAAGTTGCTCCCCTCAAACAACAAAGCCGTGCCGTCGGCATAAAAGAACGCCCGGTTCCCGACTAAATTGACTTTATCTAGGTTATTTACAAAAATGAGAAACATGAGATGGCCTCACATACTTCCCTGCAAAACCCCATAATCAGATTTCATTTTAGAACTATTCTGGTAAAATATCCTAACTGGATAGCGATCATTTAGGCGCTTTGCAACCATTTCAGAGCAGTTTTTTTTAAAATTTTTAATCAATGAAGCTGTAATATTATCAATGCCGGGAGGCGAGCTGTCCTTCATACCCGTAACAACACGGCCTCAGGAAAACTTTCCTTTTTAATTTATTTAAATACTTTACCGTCTTTGCCAGATGTCATTGTACTGACAGAAGTTTGATACACGATTGTGAAATAAGTTTGTTTTTAATTAGTGGGTATAACCAGTATGCAAACTGTAATGACAGCTACAGATCAGGTGGAGTGATTGTTTATGTGAGTGAGGTGCAATTCTACAAAGAGACAAAATGATTCATAAATCTTTGTCCTTTATTTTTACAGAACATAGGACGCTGAATAAAATGTAGGTAAACTTCAATGTTAACCAATATGTAATAAAAAATAAATATCTTTCTTAGATGAGAAAATAAACAAAGAACGGAAGAAATCTTGTTCATACGGCTAGAAACCTATTCTTGAACCGGTCTAGCCCGGAAGAGGCAATAACAAACATTGCTAAAACGAGTACGGTTTCCTGCTCTCCTGATACTCCGGTTCGATCTACGAGTTACTGAACACATTAGACGAACGATCAATCTAATCGCGATAGTTGGCTTGGCAGATATGGGGACGGTTTTCGGACTTGTGATTGATTGATTTACTAAGGATACTTTTATTAATTATTAATGTGAGTAATTAATTTTTTTTCAATATCTAGAAGTTTTATATTAGGCTATAATAATACTGAAACTGATACAGTAACACGTCTAAATAGTCTTTCGATGGAGCAAGCACTAATAGTAAATAAACTATTTCTGAAGTAAATAAACTCGATTGGTTGTTTACCTTCAAAACCATTGTTTTCAAATTAAAGGGATAGGGCGTAAAGTATTTGTTATGCTAGCTAGCTAGACGCTTGCCACTGCTCAAACTAGCACAGTTGAATCGCAATATGGCATAGTAAGTATGTAGAAGAATTAAACAACCGTCAAAAAGCAGAAGGTTTGAAAGTAACAATCTTTCAGATAGCCTAAGTATTTATTTTATAGAAGCCGAATAATAAACGTAAAATTAGCAGTAAAAGCGCTGACTGATGTGGTTGCTGACGCACTAGGTTTTTTATTAAGCAAAAACTATCCACTATTTATTTATTTGTTGGTTGTCAACCAACAATCAGTTTTATTAAGTCAAAGATCGATTTTGGCTAATTCATGCAATTAAATTAGTTCGATTTTTGTATAATCTTTTTATTATAAACATTGTCATAGCAACTATAACATTAATACGAATCACCTTTATTAGCATGTCAGAAGTTTGCTGGACAAACATTTAGTGAATATCAACACAACAATTTTACTTAGAAGATATTCGTGAGGCAAATCTCATTTAAAGTAATAAATAAGTGTACTATTGTACAAAGTTGTATGCAACTCTTCTGATGTGTTTGTGTTAAATATAATTAATAGCCTACACGTTTGTACTTGTATTAGCCAAATTGGAAATAATGACCTAAATTCCAATATTTGTGGCTCTCATATGATTCTTATATTATTATATTGGGTTGCACCTGGGTTGCACAGTGTTGCACTTTTTGCACTCTCGTAATTCTTAATATTTACAAATATATATCTAAGTAACTCAGGCCCTAATGTTGCCAGTCCACAGCTCAAAACTACTAAATCATAAATTAACTAAATTGAATTCAATATAATTCAAATTTTGCATCACTGTGCAACTACGTAAATTTTGAGGTGATGCAATAAGTACATCATTGTGCTGAAAAGAGTTAAGTTGCGATCATTTTATGGAATGTTTATGTGCGAGGACTGTCATGCTAAATCACCCGCTGATGTTCTCCCTTTATTTCCGAGTAGGCAACTATTATGGATGTTGATCCAGTAATAATCAGAGCTGAATTTGAAGACTACCTTTCCCTTTCGAACCCCGCTTTTACCCCACTCGACTGTTCTATCTGGCGTCTAGGGATTTTCCGGTATGGATAACCACTCCTGTTTCCTTCACGATCCTTCCATCGTCAAAAATAAACTTCAAACAAAGAGTAACCACTCTTATCGAACTTAAATGTTACAGGGGAGTGAAGGATGTGACATGGAAGAGTAACTACTTTACAGCAGTGTAACACCCAACTAGTCTCAACTTGTTGTAGATTCTCCTCTCCACCCTCCAGTTGAATGTTAAACTGTTGTAAACTAGTTGCTCTTTCCACATCACATCCCTCACGTTGATTTTTTGCCGTAATACTGTTTAACATTCAACTGGTCTTAACTTGTTTTAAGCTCTCCTCTCCACCCTCCAGTTGGATTACTAAATACATTAAAGTTTATGTGCGTGGACTATCATGCTTAATCACCCGCTGATGTTCTCCCTTTATTTCCGAGTAGGCAACTATTATGCATGTTGATCCAGTAATAATCAGAGCTGAATTCGAAGACTATCTTTCCATTTCGAACCCCGCTTTTACTCCACTCGACTGTTCTATCCGGCATCTAAGGATTTTCCGGTATGGATAACCACTCCTGTTTCCTTCACGATCCTTCCATCGTAAAAATAAACTTCAAACAAAGAGTAACCACTCCTATCGAACTTAAATGTTACAGGAGAATGAAGGATGTGACATGGAAGAGTAACTACTTTACAGCAGTGTAACATCCAACTAATCTCAACTTGTTTGTGGATTCTCTTCTCCACCCTCCAGTTGAGACCAGTTGAATGTTAAACTGCTGTAAAGTAGTTGCTCTTCCACATCACATCCGTCACTTCCTCTAGTTGACTTTTACTTTTAATACTGTTTATTCTGTGTTGCTCTATCTAACGTACTAGTAGTCCAACTGAGGGTGGAGAGGAGATCTCAAAACAAGTTAAGACCAGTTGAATGTTAAACAGTATTACAGCAAAAAATCAACTAGAGAGAGTGAGGGATGTGATGTGGAAGAGCAACTACTTTACAGCAGTTTAGCGATCAACTAGTCTCAACTTGTTGTGGGATCTCCACTCCACCCTCCAGCTGGACTACTCCCTGAGGTCAGATCAACAAACTACGGCTCAACTTCGCACTTTCCTGAATTAGAATTTATAGCAGTGACCGACTAACTTCAACCATTTCCATTTGCAGGTCCACTTCTGTCATGTTTCTAAGAATTTATCTGTTTTCAGCTTTGCACATAATCCTAAGTGAAACTACATACTCAGACCCGCTTTGGTACATTCCATGTTAGTGGTAACTTTGATAATACATGGAGTGTTATCACGTATATGGAGATAATTAATTTGAATCCAGTTGGTTGATTGTTTTCAAAACGAAGCTTTAGAAGTTTAATGAAATTAATTAAAGTTACATTGATGTATACCGTAATTATTTTGAGAAATATGAGTGGTGTGAGAAGTATCGGGCTCCACACGGTGAAAGAAAGAATTTAAAATGTTTCGACTCTATATGTAAATATGTAACACGTTTTAAAATACCTTAATGATCGTGAATAAATGTTTGCTATGTCAAAATGACATAACGATCTAAGTAGTGGTTGCATAATTGTGTTGTGCAATTTATTATTATAATTTATTACTATTTAGGTCTTAGTGGTAAACATAAATAGCTGTAAAGAGAAATTTGAAAATTTAAGTTATTACTACTTTAATGTCAAATTTCAGGAAATTTTCAAAATTTATTATTTTGAAAATGAGGAGAAGATAAGTGTGGATAAAGTTTTCTCAAACTATATAGTATGAAGTGAGACATCAAAAAGTTTTTGTGATTTACCATGGAAACAGTAAGTTGAAATTGAATAATTATGTAAAAAAAGTTTCGTAGAAACATCCATGAATGAAATCGTCGATATTGGTACGTACATGAGTAGCTTTCACTTAAGGTTGTGCAAGATCACCATCGTTTCCTGTTTGCTCATCTCTCTCAATTCTCCTGAACCCTAGATCTGGCAGGTTCTAAAGTAGCAGGATAATATTTCATGTTTTGCATGCTTTCTTTTAGAAATTCACACAACAAATAGTTTTATACTCAATACGTTAAGTAATTGGTATTGCTGTCCTCAAAATATGTTGCTGTCAGTTATATGTTAATTGTATGAGGTTAAACATACAAATATAACATGTATAACTGTTTAAAAAGTAAACAAAAACTTCAAGTGTGGCAAAACAATGTGAGATAGCAAAGTGTTACTAAAATTGGTTTTTAGAACGTTAAAAATAAAACACGAATAAACACTTAGATAAAACCACGCTCCTGGTCTTAAAGATAGCGTTCATCTTCCTGGAACTGAACACAATTATAGCGGGTTCGAGCGGTCTTATCTCGCAGATACGACTGTTGAGTCACAACAGTTTTACGTGAAATTACAAATTTCTGAATAAATTGAGGTAAGCAAATTGTTCTGTTTCAATCTGTGAAAGTAACAGTTTATCTCAAACAGCTTTTTAAAACTTGTACGTGAAATTCTTTCAGGTTTATTTTTATGTTTTACAAAAAATAAATGTAACCTGCTTACAATTGGCTGGTCTTCCTGATAAAGTCACTTACTGGTGTAAATACGCGTTAGTGGGTTTGCAGTTACACTTGAGTCCAGGATATATATAGTCCAGGTTACATTTATTTTTTGTAAAACATAAAAATAAAACAATAGTCTAGAATAAAGATGAAGTCAAACTCATTGATAACCAATTACTTGCTGTGAGAATGTGTAACATGATCTGATTATGGAATATCCGGCGGAAATGTGCTTTTGTTGACTTTTTTATTTTATTTTTTACTTTAATCAATTCCATCATTCTTCTCTCCTTACAACGATTAGCATCGCTGCCACATATTGATAACCCGGTATAATAAATACAGCGTAAATTGAGATGTTTATGTTATTGCGCTTATTTACTAACAGTCTTGTAAACAAATAATATTTAAGTTGTTTTCAATTTTTTTTAACGTAGGTTAATAGGGTATGCTACAGTGATTTTAGAGTACATAGGCGCGCGCGCGCGCGCACACACACACACACACACACACACACACACACACACACACACACACACACACACACACACACACACACACACACACACACACACACACACATATATATATATAAAAAATATAGGCCTATATATAGTAAGCAGGAAGTATATTCTTGTGGGAAGCGGTTGGATAATTCTCAGCTTTTTCTGGATGAATTTGGTTTATCTATGGTCTGTTATATCACAAGGTAAGGAAATAAACAAAACTAGAATACCGCAAACAAGAATTGATTCTGCATCAAGTGATAAGAGTAGAAAAAGGCCACCTGGCGTGGCACAGCAGTTTCTTTCTGCATAAGCGTGTCTTTACCTTATCTACAAACCGGTTTGCGGCTCAAAGTTCACCTGTAATAAATGAACGATGGCAAATGTCCGGAAAAAATCCTGTTTCCTTCACAATCCTTCCATCGTCAAAAATAACCTTGAAACAAAGAATGTAATAAATCGTTATTAGTATGGAGTTCATTGATTGTTTGAAGGCCTGTTTACCAGGTGACGGAATCCACTTTAAGGAATCGATCTTGGGTCTGCGCAGTAGTGAACTGCACCTCAAACTAACTGATTTTATAAATGTATTACTAGTTTACATTTTCATAATATATGTGTACGCAGTAAATACGAGTATATATCCTCTATAAAAATGTATCAGAATATTTTTTATCAGGGATGACTTGGTTTAAATAAATAAAATAAAAATAAAATTTAAATGTAAAATAAATATTATTTAAGTATCACAAATACACGCCCATATTTTCTTGTAAAATCCTGGAATCCCATATTGGAATGTATAAATTCTAGATAAAATGTGGAGCATGTGTCTCTTAGTTCTTAAGATATAGTAATTTTCCGAGCCTCTGTTACTCTCATTAATACAGCGTCATTGTCTTGAAATTCTTTTATGTTATCGGGCGGTCTCAAAAAGGGTAAATTTTCGCTTATGTTATATCCGTGTTTTAGAGCATAAAATAATAATAATAATGCCATCAGACGACTGTCAAACATACAATGTTTAATATTATTAGAATTTAACATATTCCGGTTGGGGGGTGCTCCAGTACCACAGCTTGACTGGGAAGTACGGACAATTTTCAGTGGTAACCTTCCCCCCCATTAGGTCATCCTAGATACGCCTTTGGTTACGACATTACATACTGGCCAATGGCGCAGTGTAGTGGGTACGGCGGTTATCGCAAGATAACCAGATCAAGCAACGCCGAGCGTGGCTGCTGCTTGGACAGGTGACAGCTGAGCGATCCTGTCCTTGCAAGCGGCCCGCCTGCCCGGCCATTGGTGGTGGTTCGGAAGTCACCTTTAAGCCGTTGGTCCCCAGGTTAAGTGTTAGAGAGGGCTTCTTAGCCCTAACTTCGCCTGGTAAAATAAGACATTCTTTACTTTTTTTTTTACTTTTTACATTAAAATATAACTGTATGTACATGTTGCAACTAAAAGTGACTTAATTACAATAAATCTATTGGCAATCAAATTATTCTATGTCGTACCATGGCAGAATTTAGTTTCCTGAAGAAATTTAATAATTTTAATTACTATTTATTTACATACTTATAAGTTATGATTTTTATTAATTTTGCGTCAGAATAATTCATTAATAAACAATTGCTTCATTAATTCAAATACGAGCTTATCAGTTTAATTTTATAAAGAATATACAATTTGGATTATACAATAGAAAGAAAGAAAACAGCAATAAATATTTAGAAAAATGTATTACAATCAGTTAAGGTTTTAAATTATTTAGTCTTTTATTTGTCTTTATTTTATTGTTTATAATATTTATATTACTGTAATTGTTGCCCATGCATACTCAATGTTCATGGCAAATCAAATTAATATTAATATTATTTAAATGAAATACATAAATGAAATCGCCATGTTCTTAATGTAAAACGTTCTTGCATCTGTCATTGCATCAATTTTGATCCCGTACTGGTTTGTTCCCAAGGTACTGACGAAACTTACCTCTGCTCTGAAAGCCTCTAACATTTCGTCTAAATTCAAATATGTACCAATACAACGTTTTACAAATCCTTCAAACACCTCTCGAGTTGCAGCCATATTATCTAGTTTGCTCGCCTCGGTCTGATAGTCTTGTAATAAAATCTAATTGAATTTATTAGTCGATGGAAACGTTTTTCACTCATAACAGCTCTATTTGTTTGTTCTAGCAGTAATATTGTGAACAAAACGCTCTTATATAGAACTAGTATAAAACATTGCTAACCTTTAGTAATATTAACCATCGGGAAAACTCGGTTTGTTGTAACTAGAGAAGAGTAAATTAACCACGCGTAGCGTGCATATCATGTTTGTTTGTAGTTGGGCGTGGCTAGGGTTGTTGCAATATAAGGCTAGTTCCGATATTTGTTATCGATATCAATATCAAGCTTGGATATCGATACACCGATATTATTGAATCCAAATATCGATATCCTTAATATCGACCGATATCGATAAATAAGGAAAGGGGAACGATTAAATTGGTGTATACAACCTTTGATTGTATGAGAGTGTGTAACTGGTATAATCAAAGATACAACTTACGAGTTCATTTCCAAAATAATGTTTTTAATACAAGTACAACTTAATACATTAAAAAATACCATTATTTAAAGATAAAAAAAGAAACTCCTTAAATAATTCTATTTAACATTTTCTAACCAAGAATCATTTGAAGCACAATTATTAAAAAACAATTTCCAAAATATGAATAAAAATTACAATTTTAAATTTCAATATAAATCTATAACAATCTAAACAATCTGAACAACACTTTCATTTTAAAAAGCTACTATATTATATATGCTTAACTGAACCAAGCATCGTCTGGTTACTTTTTACTTAATCTGCAAAGTTAATTTCTTTGCTGGCGTTGCATTTAACAACTGAACAAAGCAAGTTGTTTGAGTTTTGCTTTCGTAAAACGAGTAAAGCCAAAATAATAAATAATTACAACTTTTCATTTAGTATGATATCAAAACCCTGATATTTGTATATTTCTTCCGATATCACGATAATATCGGATAACTTATATCGATATCAATATAGGATATATCGAAACGATAATATCGATATATATTGATATCGATAATATCGCAACATCCCTAGTCGTGGCGTGCTACAATTAGTTCGCTGTGTATTGTTAACGGAATGAAGTGTTGGACATCCCATACTGCAACGGTTTGCTGTCAGTGAACTCTGGGTAAACAGCACAGACTTATACAGAAAGCAGAGTTTCAGCCAACAATAACCTCGATGAACAATGTTCAAAAACAATTACATCTCACGAATGAATAACTAGAACACACAACACACAACAATGTAAAACGTTTTATAATCCGCTCTACTTGTTTTACATTTCTGTTTGCTCAATATAAACAGAGTAAGATAAACTGAGGAGCTTCCCTAAAACAGAATTGTGCACACATTGCTTATTGATGTCTGTTTGCACTCCCGCCGTGTAATTTGCCAAGTAATGCAGAGCAGTATTTCCGCACATTTCACATTGTTTCTGTTTCCAATTCTATTTCATGACCAAAATTCTCTTGGTTTTTATTGGGTAACAAAATTGGCAATAGTTTTTCCACCAGGTTGAGATGACTTTACGGTAACTAAGTCTTAAATTTTACGTAAAAAAACCACACAGAGAGAAATAAGTATTTCCAATTTTTTTTACCTTAGGCAATCTGTCAAGTAACATCGAGTCGTCTTGTCTCATTAGTCTAGGAATCAAAAACAATTCGCATTATACAGGGTGTCCCGCAACTCCCTGGACCCCCTTATTGCTCAGGTCAAGACAAACATATTTCACCATATGAACGAGGGTCTCCGATGCTTAGCTTCCCATCTGTCTGTCTGTGTATATTTTTTATTAACACATTAATATCTCAAACACCAACATATTAAATTAAACCAAATTTGGCTCAAAAGTTTACAATAGCAAAGCCAGTTACTGAAAAATATCATTAAATTATCTTTAATTTTCAAAATGGCGGTAATTAAAACGTTTAAACTTTAAATATCTTAAAAAAACCCAGCAATATTTCTTAAGAATTACATTAATAACATTTTTATAGGGTTTTATCACAAGTATAATACTAACACTTGTGTTATTATTATTTAATTTGAATAATAAATAACTGATTTGGAGTAGATTTACTGTGACAAGACCTGGCCCATATTGAGGTTTCCACCGAATAGCCAACAATACAATAACTAAATAAAAGGCAGCTGGTTTAAAATAAAATTCAAAGTTTAAAAGTTTTAATGGTCGCCATTTTGAAAATACTTGATAATTTTATAATAATGTTTTCGTTAATTGGCCTCATTATCATAAACATTTGAAACAAATTTGATGTAGTTTAATTCATTAGTTTTAAGATATTAATTTTTTCTAAAAAAAAAAAAACATACAGACAGATGGGAAACTAAGCATCGAGACCCATGTTCCTATGGTGAAATAGGTTTTCTTAACCTGAGCAATAACGTGGTATACCTTTGTCCAGAGACGGGACTCCCTATATAAGTACAACCTGGTCTTTCTTGAAATAGATTGAGGAATTTCCAAAAAGAAATTCAACGTCATGATGTGTGCTAGTTTTTTGGAAGTCGAATGATAGGGTATCAAAGGCATTAAAATTATGAAAGGATAATACGTTCTCAGGTTACAGCTTTCTTACCTTGACAAACTAAAAGTCAACCGTCAAATGGCACTAAAAATGTGAAATTAGCGTCATATAACCATTTACAGATTATGAAAGTGGTGACTTTCAGTCTGTTTATCTAATTGCCGGACGGGTTTTTAACTATTATTAATAAGAATATATATGGAGGTCGGGTTTAATTGTATCTGGGTGGGGAAAATACAATCTAAGAAAAAAATTAACGCTTAATATTTTTAACCATTTTAATACTTTCCTTTTGGAGGTCAACCAAAACTGGCACAGCAGACGCTCGGTTTCTTTCTTAGAAAAGATTTCTCTATCGATTTCTATAAAAAACCAGGAAGTGTGCTTTATACAGAGCAAATTGGCTCTTATAGACTACAGTGGATAAGCAGATCTTTTACATTTTCTAAGTTTCGAGTTAAATTGTCATGAAGGACACTCTAAAGATTGATTTTTTACCGGATATAAAAGAAGCCGGAGTAGTTTTTCAAACTTGCCCCAACAGGTTGAAGAGACAAGTGGACTCCATAGTAAAGAACTCCTAAACGTAAATTATTTAAACCTGAATTATGACAGATAAAAAAATTACCGTTTCACAATTTTTAGGTTTGGTACACTAGTTAAAATTTGCGTATGTTAACAAGGTTCTTAGTAACAGTTATAAAAAAAAACCACAGAAAAATCTAATCTTACAACTAACTAAGTGGAAAGTCCAGTTTGTTTTATATATAAAACATATTCAATTACATAGGCTACATTGTTCATTCAATTATTTTAAACGCCAACCCCTACCTTTGCGTAAAATTATACTTTAAAATACTTAAAAATTATACAGTTATCGCGGATACGTAGCAGACCATGTTGTGCATTCGTCTGTAAACTTTGTTATTAAATTAAATCAGAGTACATTGTTGTATTCGGCATCATGTTCAAACTTTGGTGCGTAAGCCCGTGCCCAAAAATACTACTGGATGTTTATATTGTTGGGCGCATGGCGTTATTTGCTTAGCAGGTTTTATTGTAGTGTAATTGGTTTGATATTGATTCAAATATTGATCAAAACATTGATTATGTTAGTAGTAGACCTACAAACAATAGCCATAGTATACCAGATTATAAACAGATTACAGAATGTTGACTGGAGTTGTTATGAAGCAAAGGATGTTAACGTAGGTCTTTTTCATGACTTTTTGTCTGGAATTGTAAATAACTGTCAAAACAAGTGTAAATGTAAACAGTAAAATTAAAAATGCAACTTCTATCAGCCCCTGGATAAATGCCAGACTTTTAAACAAAATAAATAGGAAGAAAAACTGTACAGTGTATAAAAAAAGACCGTATGATATTGCTTTTAGACAGTATTACAATAACTTTTGTAAAACATTATCAAACGAAGTAAATATTACGAAAAACAATTATTATTCCAAGAAAATTGAAGAGTGTAAACGTGATACGTCACTTCAGTGGAAAATAATAAATCAAATTAGTGGCCCAAAAATTAAAAAGGGTGTTGAAAAGATTGAATCGATTGAATAGATAACGGGGAAACTATTTCGGACCCTGCCGCCGTGGCGCAAGAGATAAGCAAATACTTTCATGACATTCACTCAAACTCGGATAATGAGATAGGCCAATTACAGTTGGCGAGTAGAGTAAACTCCTTTTTTGTGTCACCAACCACGGAGCACGAAGTAGCCTCAATAATAAATACCTCGGGTTTTGACAATATCACCGTTTTATTGATAAAACAAATAGTTCAATATGTCTCACCTGTTTTATCACACATTATAAACTTAAGTTTCGCAAACGGAATTTTTCCTGAAAGTTTAAAACTAAGCATAGTCGTCCCCATTTTTAAAAATAATTCAAACAAAAAAATTGATAACCTCCGCCCAATTAGTCTTTTGTCAGTTTTTTTCAAAAATATTTGAGAAGATTATGAAAGTGCGATTAGTTCAGTATCTAAATAGTATAAATTTTTTAGCACTAACCAATAAATATAGTTATACAAAGGAAAAGTCTACTGAAGACGCTCTTATCAATGTAACAAATTTTATTTACAATAGTTTTAACGAAGGTGAAAAGATTACGGGATTATTCATAGATTTCAAAAAAGCGTTTGATTTAGTAAATCACAAAATACTTTTATGCAAATTAGAATCAATAGGAGTAAGGGGAAGTGCTCTAAAGTGGTTTGAAACATTTCTAACTGGAAGGAAGCAGCGTGTAAAAATACAAAACTCTTTAAGTAGCCCTACTATTGTCAGAGCTGGGGTGCCCGAAGGTTCCATGTTGTGCTATTCTATTTTTAATATTATAAACGACTTATTAGAATCAAATTTCCGTGGAATACCTAGCGCTTTTGCCGATGACATAGCTATTTTTTATTCTAGAAAGAATATTCAGGATATATTCGTTAACATCTCAAATGATTTGCTTCTTTTCAGGCTTTGGTGTTATAATAATAAAATGGAATTAAATGTAAAAAAACAAAATATATAAATGTTCAATTTTAATGAATTCAGTTTCTTGTCAAATTTAAAGTACCACAAATTAGACTGCGTTGACATGAATTGTGACTGCTTGGTCATAAATAAAGAATTTAGTTTCAAATATTTTAGAGTTATTTTAGATGAAAAACTTACATGGGAAAAACATGTACATTCGATACTTACACAACTAAAACCAGCTTTGAGAAAATTCTATTTTTTGAAAAATCTTTGTAATGAAGTTTTATTAAGAACTCTTTATTTTGCGTTAATACATTTAAAATTACAGTACGGGATTCAATGCTGGGGAGGAACTTTTAAGTATAAAATTGAAAAAAAAAAAAAAAATACGTGTTCTTCAAAACTATGTTATAAGAATAATTCTTAGCAAACAAAAGAGAGAATTCTTTTCCATTATACCATCAATTAAAAATTTTACTAGTACAGCACCTGTTTGTCTACAAGGTTCTACGCTTGTTTTACATTAAAAGTGGTGACACAGGAACAAACCAACTTTTTTAACAGTACAAGAAGTTGCAGTAATAATGTTTTTAGAGTGCCTAAAGTTAGAAAATCACTATTCAGACAATCTTTTATTTATGTAGGCCCAAACAAAATATTTCAATAAACTACCAATTAATATAAAAGTATGTTCAAATATTAGAGCTTTTTCTCGGGAGGTGAAATACTGGCTGTTTAGTTACGATGATTTAAGTTTTCTAAACAATGTGATTATGTAAGATAAATGTATGGTTTGTTAAAAGGAAAAAATGGAATATACGGCAGTTATATGATTACTTTAAATTTTGTTTTTGTTTTCTAATATTAATAATGGTTTAGTTATAGAATTTATAGAATAAGTAATTTTAAATTCTCAATTATGTACACAGTTTCATACAGTTAGTGTAGCATAGTGTATATAGTGAGCACAGACGGCACGGAGCATAGTGCTACTCTTATCAAAGGACAGTTACTTTGCTGGACTGAACAATATTCATGTTTTTGTTTGTGTAGCGCTGCCACGCTACTTGAAACTGTGGCAGTGTAATTCCTGTCTACAACTCTGTAAAATACCTGTATTTATTCTGGAATAAACCATTATTATCATATCGCATTCAAAATTGACATTGCATTGAAAATGGATTGTGCAATGTGTTGTAAAAGTCGTGTCCAGTAAAATGTAATTGAAACTTAGTAACTTGATTTTACAGCTTCATTTGTAATTGCTGTAAGTAAGGAATGAGGAACAGCACAAGAGCCGGCTGACGTAAAATGAGTTTCCACCATATGAAAAATTTTGAACCTATTTAAGTTTTACGCTCTTATAATATAATTTTCATGCGATTCTCAGGGTTTTATCTCATCAGGAGGACGGTCCACAAGGAGTCAGAAGAGAATCTTAAACTAGAGCATAGGTCGAGATGTACATACAATTAAAGTTATTTTTTAGTAGAATAGAATGCAGCAAACCGGACTTAAAAAGTTGACCCTATTAAAACATGGCGGAGTTTTAAAGTTTCTTAACATATCCATTGGTATTTGCCGAGATTCTTCATTGATGCGATGAATTAGTTCTTGTGTGTTCGCAACAATCACAAAAGGTCACAACAATGGGAATTCCGAGCTTTACAACAATACGCATCCACACGCTTTTTATTTATTTTGTACATGTATACTTGAGTATGTCAACGATGAAGTACAAGAAGGTTTCAGTTTTTTGAATGACCTATAAAAATATCGAAAATGTAAATAAGCATTTAGATGCATATTAATTATATCTTGTAAATGAGACACCTCCTTTTATTCATAGAAGTGTAAGAGGCTTAACATCGTTCTTATGTACAGCCTTATCAGTGCATTTTCCGTTTCATAGGGAACCCTGATTTCGCCGGTCTTCTGAACAATATTACCATATATACCATTACTACGTCGAATGTATTTATACATCGATTGTCAAATGTCGTCTGTTTTCTAGATCGTCATGTCGATTCTAATTTGAACTTTATCTAGTACATGTGCGTTTTACCCCGCAACTCTGATTTGTTTTTGATATTTATAAAGTTCCTTACTAGTATACTATAAACCGTACTACTTTTATAATACCTGTATATTTAGGATATTGTAAGCTTCTCGTCGTAACTATATTTTGGAGTATGGCTTCAAAGTTTTCTCTTAAGTATTTAAAACTGCGAAGCGTTATTAAAATAATATGTGGACTGGATTGTTGCGATATTTGCCGACATGTTTTTCCTATGGAAGGGCTTAACTGCGTATTCTTGTCTGAGGTTCACTTTCAATAATTTTTTAATATATGAAAACAGGTTTGATACTAGGCACGGGATCTGAAAATCAGTCCGCCATAGTCAAGGAATCAATTCGAAGTCTCGAGCCGGAGTACTCAATTGCCCTCCCTGAAGCAATAAAGGTGCGAGAACTTGAGTTCCTTCAAACGGAGTCTTGAAATACATTTGAGCAGTAAAAGATATTACTCACTAGAGATGCACTTAAAGACTCATCCTAGTTTGGTATTTATATTCTTACTTTAACCATTTACTGTACTTGTAACTTAACAAATTAAACTAAAGGATTGCCTTAAGTTTACAGTTGTGATTAACTACTTCAATTAGTAGTGCTTATTTCTGCGATTGATATACTGCTTCTTCCCGTAATATAATTTGGGAAACCGTTATTTCCTAATTTTATGCTTGGCCTAGCCTATACGGTGATACTCACCCTATGGCATTCTATCTTTACTGCTGTTAGGAAAATTCTTTCTAGGATAATAATTTGCATTGAATAAAAATATTATTTTCAAAATTTACAAAAATTCTTTATTCTTAATATTTACAGATTAAACATTCGCCAAGATTAAGAGAATAAATAAAACAATATAACATCGTTTCAAGATGTGCAATCTGTTCTGTTCCTCAGGTGAAACGTATTGTTATAATTTGTATACTTTAACCTAGTATAGTGCCTAGTCGTATTTGCTAGGCTACTTATCCTCCTGAGGAAGAGGTCAGTTTTCGAAACGTAAAATTACTATTTCAACTATGAATGACAAAGGTCCGAAACATAACATTACTACATGCAGATTCATACAAACAAAATAAATTACATAAATTATTCAATTGAAATAAATAAATATAATTTGTCTCCCGCCTATCCTAGTGTGGGATTAAGCCAAAACGTGAAGACACCGGTTTCTCCCAGACTTAGTAAATTCTCAGGTAATTTTTTATAACACAACCCGTAATGTCCCAAAGCTGTGGGTGTGATAGAATAAAACAAAAAATCAACTACGACCCACACAATTTAACCGATAAAACATTATCGGGTAATCATTTCTTGATTATTGCACAGTATTTCTTAGTATCTAACATTATTATTTTATATACATATTTGCTGTCAATCGAAATCTCTTATGCTCCGAAGTTCTTATGAGACTATTTATTTTAGTTTCAAACAGTTACCTATTAAGACACAAATGCATTTTTTTTAAGAAAGGGCAGGTCGATCCCTTTTTAAAGCCTTATTCTGTCCGTCCTTATGAGCCACTGATCTGTGCGAGGATCTTATCAAACAGAAGAAGACACAGTAAAAGGTAGATGGTACTGATAAAAAGTGCTAAGGTCACAGGGAGGATTTGAACCTGTGCTCTCACTCCAATCTGAAGTAGAACATGTGCGACGAGGTTCTATCAAGGGTTGCCTAGGCGGTTAATCTCTATCCAGTAACAAACTTAACATCAGCTAATTTAACATATCCAATGTGAAAAGTTACTTTCTGCTTTCTTTACAAAACGTTTAATAAAAATATTGATACGTGAAATATATGTTAACTACATGTTAAGCTAACATAATGCTTAACATGTAGTTAATTTGTGAGGATTTTTGCACTTGTCACTTTTACTCATAGTTACTGATTCGATAGTTAAATGTCTTATGTCTAATTTAAAGGTCAATATGCCTCTAGCTGTTTAAGGATAAGGAAGAGAGTGGAGTAATCCCGTGGAAACGTGTGGTTTTCTCGTTTAACCACAAATTACTGGAAGTGCTAGTTAGTCCTGCAGCATTGTGGGTAATGTGGCAAGACTTTGATGGCAGCCACATTAATTGTAACAGCAAAATAACAATATCAAACCTCAAATACTTTTACGTCAAAATACGTAGGGGCATAGTTTGATTTATAGATATTCCCTGCAACCACGTGGTTTTATATTTGTGATATAAAAATATAGACTTTAAAATATACCTCTAAAACGTGTAAGCCTTAACGGAGGAGTAAAAAACACTTTTCCATAGTGTTATTGTTCTCAGAAACGTTATCTTAAAGGATTTCGATTTTGAAGTTTTAAAAATATTGACCCAGGCAAAAATTAATAACCCCACCTCCAATACGACGAAAATGACTGACTTCAATCGCTCAAAAGTTAAGTTGGACTGAAGACCAACTAATAAGCTGTATATGCCTGTGAAAAACTACATCAATATAAGAGATCCCAGAAGACATAAAAGAATTCCAGTGTCTATTCTGAGATAAATTAAACATTGAAGAAACTTATGGTACAGAAGAATTTTGGGTTCAGAACGATTGTCAAATATTAGAATTGTTAGTCAAAATGTTGAAGTTTTAGAAGAAACATATTTGAGGAGACAAGAGATTGCATGTTAATAAAAAATACAAATGAACACAGTTTTTCAGTGGCAAATGAATTTGCTGCAAAGATTAACTTTGCTCAGATATTATAAGAAATATCCTTAAGGAAATCCTGGAATACTAAAATCTATTTGTTTAATGAAGAAGTGACGAGATTTCCTACTAGCTTGGGAACACATTTCATTACTTCATTTTTGTAAATTAATGCAATTACGATGAGTATTTAAATTCTAATAATTCAAACAAATGAACCGAAATATATACGCGAGAAAGGGTTAGAAACATGTTGGTAACAACACATCTGATGACACGATCACTATTTGTACGTTTAATGTAGCATGGGTGTATGTTACCTACAGTACGAGTAAATCTACTGCAGGAAAACCATTGGAGCACGTTTACAACGTGATAGCATTGCCGGCACTGCTTACTAGTACTTTCAAAATGCATTTACAAATCTTTTATTTCAAAGCTACCCAATAAAGATAAGATTAATAATAATACGCTCAATGAAGATAACGCGTTTGTCACAATTGATGTCTTATGATATAATATATTTTAGTTCATTAGAAGAAGTTTTATCAAAAGAATATGTTGTTTCTTTGCCACCAAATGCTTACAGTAAAATCACGACATGTAACATTGCAACGTTTATAGAGTCGGTGTTGATATTTGTCTCCCTAAATACAGTTCCCTGCAGATGTAGAGGAATTCAGGGTACTTACGCTTTTAATTAAATTACGACATGTAACATTAAAATGTTTATAAAAATAATTGAGTTATTGACATTTGTCTTTCAAATTAATGTTCCCTGCTGTGTAAAGGAATTCAGGGTACCTAAACTTTAAATTAATCACAACATATAACATTGCAATGTTTATAGAGAGTGGATGTATTGAAATCTATCTCCAAATACAGTTCCCTGCTGTGTAAAGGAATTCAGGGTACATAAACTTTAAATTAATCACAACATATAACATTACAATGTTTAAAGAGAGAGTGGATGTGTAGTAATCTATCTCCAAATACAGTTCCCTGCTGTGTAAAGGAATTCAGGGTACTAAACTTTAAATTAATCACAACATATAACATTACAATGTTTAAAGAGAGAGTGGATGTGTAGTAATCTATCTCCAAATACAGTTCCCTGCTGTGTAAAGGAATTCAGGGTACCTAAACTTTAAATTAATCACAACATATAACATTACAATGTTTAAAGAGAGAGTGGATGTGTAGTAATCTATCTCCAAATACAGTTCCCTGCTGTGTAAAGGAATTCAGGGTACCTAAACTTTAAATTAATCACAACATATAACATTACAATGTTTAAAGAGAGAGTGGATGTGTAGTAATCTATCTCCAAATACAGTTCCCTGCTGTGTAAAGGAATTCAGGGTACATAAACTTTAAATTAATCACAACATATAACATTGCAATGTTTATAGAGAGTGGATGTATTGAAATCTATCTACAAATGAAGTTCCCTGCTGTGTAAAGGAATTCAGGGTACCTAAACTTTAAATTAATCACAACATATAACATTACAATGTTTAAAGAGAGAGTGGATGTGTAGTAATCTATCTCCAAATACAGTTCCCTGCTGTGTAAAGGAATTCAGGGTACCTAAACTTTAAATTAATCACAACATATAACATTACAATGTTTAAAGAGAGAGTAGATGTGTTGTAATCTATCTCCAAATACAGTTCCCTGCTGTGTAAAGGAATTCAGGGTACATAAACTTTAAATTAATCACAACATATAACATTGCAATGTTTATAGAGAGTGGATGTATTGAAATCTATCTCCAAATACAGTTCCCTGCTGTGTATAGGAATTCAGGGTACATAAACTTTAAATTAATCACAACATATAACATTACAATGTTTAAAGAGAGAGTGGATGTGTAGTAATCTATCTACAAATAAAGTTCCCTGCTGTGTAAAGGAATTCAGGGTACCATAAACTTTAAATTAATCACAACATATAACATTACAATGTTTAAAGAGAGAGTGGATGTGTAGTAATCTATCTCCAAATACAGTTCCCTGCTGTGCAAAGGAATTCATGGTACCTAAACTTTAAATTAATCACAACATATAACATTACAATGTTTAAAGAGAGAGTGGATGTGTAGTAATCTATCTCCAAATACAGTTCCCTGCTGTGTAAAGGAATTCAGGGTACCTAAACTTTAAATTAATCACAACATATAACATTACAATGTTTAAAGAGAGAGTGGATGTATGTGTAGTAATCTATCTCCAAATACAGTTCCCTGCTGTGTAAAGGAATTCAGGGTACCTAAACTTTAAATTAATCACAACATATAACATTACAATGTTTAAAGAGAGAGTGGATGTGTAGTAATCTATCTCCAAATACAGTTCCCTGCTGTGTAAAGGAATTCAGGGTACCTAAACTTTAAATTAATCACAACATATAACATTACAATGTTTAAAGAGAGAGTGGATGTGTAGTAATCTATCTCCAAATACAGTTCCCTGCTGTGTAAAGGAATTCAGGGTACATAAACTTTAAATTAATCACAACATATAACATTACAATGTTTAAAGAGAGAGTGGATGTGTTGTAATCTATCTCCAAATACAGTTCCCTGCTGTGTAAAGGAAATCCCATAGGTCAGATCATTTTCGAGATTTCATCCGGAGAGACAGACATAAATACAATTTTTCCAATCCCACGAGTGAACGCTCAGCTAAGCCAATAAAGGCATACCCTTTCATTCCAAGAAGGTTATCTTATTTCAGCCAACTCCGATGACACAAAGTGAGTCCAATACGAATTAGGTAATCCTAGTAACTAATGGTTCAACCTTGTTTTTTCAAAAGGTTAGCATGTCAGCAACCTCCCGATGATACAGATAACATCTACCATTAGAGAAGCCAAAGGCTGAATCTAAAAGGTTAGTACGTCAACCAACCCCAAGAGCTAAGGGCAGTAAGAATCATTGAGTCCTTATTTTATAGACATTACATCTCCAAAGTTCAGATAACAATATTGGGTAATTCTAACTGACGGTTTTTAGCATTTTCTAGTCTCAGATAAGATTTATTTCCTGAATAAAAACACAGAAAAAAACCATTGTTTATTATTACATGGAGAAAAATGTTATTTTTATTTAAATAGTGAAATGTTGGCAATTTTGTAACGAGTCCCTAATCAAAGTGGCTGAATATAAACACATGAATTTCTTTATAGTATTTAATTCTATTTGGGGTTGAAATTTGAGGCCAATGGCAGATTAAATAATGTGGGATAAATTTGAGAAATCACCCTATAAAAATGGTTTAGATTTAGAAAATTGTCAAATTAAAGCCTAGTAGTAGGGTCTGGGAAATGTGTTTTATATGTAACTATGTATATGCAAGTTTTGATTATTTCATTATAAGTTGAAACAAATGATGTAGGGTAGTGAGAAAACAAATATGTAAACTCCATAATTGGTGAAGTTAAGCTAATTAGTTCTCTGACAAACATCAATTTAGCTAACCGCATAAACAGTAGGAGAACCCAAATAAGATGTACAAAAGAAGACCTTACAGTTTTCACTTGCAACATTACTATGGAAACTTTGGTTCAAAACTAGAATTGATATCGGTTTGCAAAGGAAAGATTTCATTGAAAGGTACTTACAAATTTTTCATTGCAATAGTAACGATTCACAGCAGTAGAAAATAATAAACAGTTTAACAAAGAAATGTAACTAGGAGACAATTAATAAAGTGATACTAGACGCAGCCACGCGGCGGTAGCGTAACAAAAGATCCTGTTATTGTCACCGACACAATAAATAAATATTTTACGTCACTTCAATCAATTGATTATCTAGGTCAATGCCAACATGATATCAGCAGTGCGGTGCGGGCGCGCGCATCGTGCACAGACTGTACATTCTTCCTTTATGTTCCTGATCTTGTAAGCGAGGTGTAAAATATGATTAAACATTTACAAAACAAACACTCAACAGTGTTTGATTCTTTTACTGCCGTGATAGTAAAGGAAATTAATTCACCAGTGCTGCCGCATATTATTAACTTGACTGTCCGTACTTCACTAGCAGTATGCTTCAGTTAGCCCCCTTCAAGCATACTAAAAGTAACATTTATTTTCATCAATCTTTTCAGAAAGATTAAAAGGAAGCGTGACATTCCTCTGTTTAAAAAAGGATCTGCAATATCCACGGATTATCTGCGACCAGTTAGTCTGTTGTCTGTCTTTTTAAAATCTATGAGAAAGTCATTAAATTAAGCATAACTAAGTTGATATGTGACTAAAATAATATAATAAGCATACACAATATTGCGTTCAAAAAGGAAAATATACTGAAGCTCGATTAATGTAAGAAACAAACTTAGTTGAATCATTTCGTAAATAAAGCTCCAAGGCTTTTTATTGATTTCTGAAAGACTTAAGATCTGAACCTACGGAAAGCTTTGCTGAAGAACTATAAAATGTAGGATTAAGAAGTGCAGAGCTAAAATCGTTTGGGAGTTTTCTTACAGGTACAGGTATAAGCAAATCCGAATTAAAGAGCATATCCGTTCATTATTACTCCAGGAGTCCTGCAAGGATCGGTGATATCCGCCACACTATTCCTAATATTTATTAATGGGTTTTTGAGGTGAAATTAGCACTTATGTTGATATTACCCTTTTTACACTCATACGTAATGAATGATCAGGTTTCGAATCACTATAGAACTACAAAAATAGTATTATTTCATAATCGGTATAAAGAGAATATGATGGAAATAAATGAAAATAGATAGATGGTAATACATAAGTTTCGGCCAGAAACAATTTAATTTTTCAAATACCTGTACCTTAAAGTATCGTTCTATTAATAATTGCGAATGTCGAGTTTAGCTCCATTTCACATTCTCCTTATTGCAGAGTCTGATATCTGACACTGTCACTGACTTCACTCCTGGAATCTCGTTCATCTGGAGAAATAAAAGGAGTGTCACATTTCAGACGTTGCAATAAGGCGAAGGAAATCAAGCTAAACTTCATAAGATGAGCTTATGTATCGCCTATTCAACACCGCTGCGTTTTTCTTATGTTTTAAGATTGTTTCATGTGAGAAGTGGTAATGTTAGCACGGATCATTTATAGCTGCTGGGAATGACGGGTTTTAATGATTCAAGACTTAAGTAAAGATAATTCCTATGTTGTAGAATAAAGTAAAACGTAATATTTATTTATTAGCAGAATATTAATTAAGGAAAATACCTTCTATTATGAAAAAAACTTGTCTCTCCAGCCATTATACAAATTTTAGATCTCCATCTTCACCGGAAGGCCCTTGGATCTGATGTCTTAAATTATACATTAAATCACTATAATAACTTTATGTAATGTTAAAAAAATTTTATCTCTCGAAATATTAAATTTAGAAATTGTGTAGTAAATACATTTTAACTTAAGAGAAGGTTCTCATTGAACACCGCTGCACCATTTTAAGACATTGCTCAAAAATCGAAAAACAGAAATATGAGTCTCTAAACAATAATTAAAGTCTGGAACAATTTAAAAACGTTTGGTGAACGTGATTTACTTGTATTCCACTGCTCACTTGGAGTCGAACGCCGCAAAGTCGAATATTATTTTTAAACGTATAGTACTACAGGCAGTGGCAGTAAAGGTTTGTAAGTTACATTTATTTAGTTCATCTGATTTATTTATTATTATAAGTTTCAAACATATATTAACCTGACAACGTTCAGAAATTTAAACTAATAACCTTTAATAACAATTAGGCATACATTCCTACTGGATATAATTGATTTATTCACTTATTCGTTTAAATAGCATACATGATGATTTCTCTTCTACCTATTTTATTCAAAGATAAAATAAAATTGTTTTAAAATATGCGCCCATATTAGTTTGAGAATATGAATATCCAGTTAATTACATCATTATTGAAATGTAGTCTAATTAGATCGAAATTTAAAAGATTAGACAAGATTCACAAAAATGCAAGCGAAAGAAATTGATGATTAAATGAAAGTGACGAAAGCACTAGGTCACGTGATTGTGTTGTGGTAATCTTTAGTAATGAACGTGTCACCTGCCACGTTACTGCCACGTACATTACCAGGGCACGCCTTTCATTACAGTAATGTGCGTTGGTTCTACGTACGTGAGAAGTTTAATTCGCATGATGTGGGTGGAGTAAGTTGGAATAATAGTATTAATATATTTATAATACTAATGGCTGTATGAAAATTTCTCTTATTTAGGATGCAAGAGCTTTAAATTTGTATAACTAGCTGTTACCCGTGGCTTAGCACGGCATTTTTAATAGATTCTTAGCCTTTTTGGATAAAGCACTTATGATGTAATATAATGTATCCAATGATGTTTTTAAAGTAACCATACATCAGATAGATATCATTTCAGTTTTCATGATTCGGACGATCAGAGGTTAAGGGACTAACTCTTATATCAGGTATTTCGCGTAGAGGAGCATTTATAGTTCGAATAAATATATTACCAACGCTGCAGCTTAGTTTGCCTTGTTCCGATCAAGAAAATACGAGTAGGTATATACATAGGTCTCACAAACCCATTTCAGTAAAAACGTTAATTTCAGCCATTGTAACCTACTTCCGGTGTAAGTTATCTTCAGTGCCACAGTATAGTTATAATGCTGAACGAAGTATAATGCATTAAAAAGAACAAAAACAAAAAAAGAAAGTTTTGATACATTTTTTAATTTATACCCTGAGCCTTCGCTCCTTTGCATCCAAGGGAATCACCGAATGCTTTGGCTCATATTCTTGTAATTCAAAGTGTGACTATTACACTATAGTTAAAACCTATCCGTCTATAAGATTGTTCTTCATTCCGATTGCCTTGAAATTGGTTCATTCCACAGGGTTCTATTCCACTCTTTTAAAGAAGCTCAAAAACTATTATGGGACAGCATTTAATGAAAATAAAGGACTTACCAATAAATTGATGGTAAAATCTGTGCATGCAAGAAGCACCTAGACAAATTGTGTTATAGATTATTTATAATTTCGGCACTTCGCTCCAACGGCGCTCTATAACTATTCAGACTTTAAATATTATCCATGGATTGGTCATATTAGTTTGGATAAAATCTACTAGTTTGGAATATATCAAGTTAGTTTTATGAGAAACATTTCAGTATATGAGTTCTTTCTCTTCAATCGTAAAAATGCGGCAATGATAGTAATAAGCAATTGCACATTATAGTACACTTTGCATAAGTTTTTGTAGTTTATGTTATTGTTAAAATGTTCGATTAAGAGTAATTTTTATAATACACATTTAGTTGTACCTTTCGACTAAATCTTAGAATGATTACTTTGGTTGTCTCTATAAATAAAACAAAATGGGAAAGATTAGTTTCTTTATACCTTTTAATATTTAACTTAATCTTTCTAACTACTCGTATGTATGAAGATTATAAAACTGAGATAAAATGAAAAGATAATTTCTAGTAGTTTAGAGGGTATTTTAAGTTTGAGAAGAGCAAATAGACTATAGCGTTTCTGAGGGCTTAAATTTAAATTTCCAATTAGCACTTAGAGGGCGTCCCTTAAGTGTGTAGAAAAATAACAAAGTACGAAGCCTTAAAAAGACATCTGCGTCATCTCGTATGATTGAAACCGTATTAATGTAGGCACGTGTTTGTCTTTGGTACTTGCCCGTCTTAACAATTTTCGTATTCTTTAAACGATGATGTATGAAATACGAGGACCACCTCTTGGTTATCCAGTAAGGACGAATTTATCAAGAAGTGAATTTAGTTTATTTAAAATCTAGCACTCTTGTGATTGTTTTTGATAATTGTCATACGGAAACAATGATATTTTTAAGGTACAAGAATGAATGGCTTAATTAAGAGTAGTTTTACACAAAGAGCCTAAAATCCTGCAGTTTAGTTCCCTGATCATGTTGGTACAATTGGTTTAAAGATGACTGCAATTGTGGTGCTCAAACAGAGCTTACGATTTATTGTCACGCCATGATTTTTATTTCGTTAATAGCGTAACTTCGTTTTGACCCAGTTTTATAATGGACGATACCGTAGTAAAATTATGTAAATTGGGGAAATCAGTCGTTTCACGCCTTTCGTTTCCGACTGTTCTTGTCACCTCTAAATAACCTACATTAAACTTTAATGAACGTTACTAATTAATTTTTTCAATTAAATGATTTATTCGATAGCAAATGACTTACCTTATTTTGTTTTTTTCTATATGACTTGATATTAAAATTATTAGATTATAAAGTATTGTGGCATAATTTATGAGATCTGAGGCCAACAAATTACAGTTCTTTTATTTTAGATTTTAGATACATCAATGGTTTTTACAATACTATATCATTTTGTTTATTATGATTGATATGTTAACTATTTAATACCACTGTGTACATCGACAAGAAATCGACTCATCACCATGTGTGGCCTTTGTGGCCCATGTGGGACTAATTTCGCGTATGTAAAGTGTGCTATATATTTTTGTAAGTTCTGAAATAAATTTGATTTTGATTTGATATTGAAATTGAAATATGATTAAATTAAATCATCGGATAGCTTTTAGTGATGGGAGGCCACCAACAAGGGACAATCCATACTTCACGTTTCAGAACTGTGCCCGTTCCTGTTTCTATAATGGACCAATGAATAAATATTATTTATAATAGATCGCCATCAATTGTCGGGCCGGCGAGTAAGACAGGATCACTTAGAAGTCACCCATACAAGGAGCAACTATATCCATGCTTACTATACCGAGTGGACGAGTCCATTGGTTGCCTTAATTTATGATAGACACCCATCCAAATGACGGTGACACAATACTTATTTGAAACGTTTAAGTGTGGCTACACTACATTTTGAAGATACTGGGCCTTAATTAAATTATTTCAGAGGAACTTGGATCTTTAGGAAGACTATGTACGATGCTAACCAGTACAATGTGCCGGGATATTGAGAGTCCACTAAATTGCGCAGCTCAAGATCATCTTATCCTTAGGATGATCCTTGGATTCCAGGCTCCCACCTGGATTCCATGATAATGAGATATATTAATATTGTACATACCAAAGTAAACACAACTGTCAGTTTAAACATCCCTAGTTTAGGTCAATGCTTGTTCGTAAAATTAGGCCATACCCTTAGAGTAGCACAATCAAACTAGAGACAGGTAAAATCCCGCACATGATGAGTTGGTATAAACAATTCTTTTGTTGACCAAGATTTATTAAGAACCATATATTAAAGATTTCTCGTTGTTTTAATATGTTATTACTCTTTACTTACCCATTAGCTTCTAAACGCTTCAGACCAGTTTGTAGATCTATGGTTTTAATATTATTTATATCTATTTCTCTGTGACCGATTTCGAAAAAAAATCAGTTTTAAATGTCCTCTGGATATTCAGTTTTAATGCTGTATACAGAAAACTGTGTGTTTGAATAGGGCATCGTTGCAGTTTTTAATATTATCGTATTTCTATTGAACAATGCTGGTTCGTATAACGACATTGAAGAAACATTTTGTATAACTATTATACGTTTCTATATAATATAATATAACATATATTTAAGTATAGCTTATGTTAAATATATTTTTTTAAATACCTACCTCTAAAAAGGAAACAAACTTAAAGTAACTATTCAAAGAGTTATCCAATGGTACTTTTGGGAATAAGTTTACGTCACTGAGTCTATAATATGCCAAGGAATATAACAATTTAATCAATTTTATTAGCTTCAATGACTTACCTAAGCACATGACCACCGCCATCTGCTGGGAGATACAGGGTGTACATAAAGTCCTGCACGGGTATAATATTTTCTGAACGATAACAGATAAATAAACAAGATTTGGTACATCAATACTACACCTAAAAATCTACTTTTTGAAGGAACTATCAGTTTTCTGTAATATCATGGGGACGTCCCGCAAGGAGTCAGAAGGAAATCTTAAATAGGAGCATAGGTCAATATGGACATCATTTTAAAGGGCTTATCTAGCAGAGTTTAATGCCGCAAACCGCACTCAAAAAGATTGATCCAGTACAAAATGGCGGCTGTTCAAAGATTTTACTTGGTTACATTTTATTAGTAGCCATAACCCCAGTAAAGCAAAACTGCAACCAAACAAATATTGCAGCTAACTACTACATTATGCTTGTCAGTTGTACAGAAGTGAATTATGACATTAGTTATCCTCAAGGGTTACAAATTTAGTCCTAATATATTGATAACGGGGAAAACCTGATAACAGTAACAATTAGAAATCTCTTATCTTTGGGTCGCAGTTAGGACTTTCCTATTAGCCAGTCTATTCATAGTAGGCTATTCTAGTTTTCTTGTTTTAGTGGTGCTGTCCATCCATTTTATCAGTGCGCTTTAGTACAAAAGAGTTTGTCGTATTGCTTGTAGTTCTTCAACTACACTATGTCGCTTGACGAACGTGAACGTATAACACTTCTTATGATGGTTGGTTGGGGAAATAACAGACGATCACACGAGGAAGCATGCCATTTATTTAATGACTACTTTCACGAGAGGCAGCCAATTTCTAGAACAACTGTAGGATGAACCGTTCAATACTTTATGAAAACAGGAAGTGTTTCCGATCGTCATAGGTCGCTGAGATTTCTAATTGTTACTGTTATCAGGTTTTCCCTGTTATCAATATATTAGGACCAAATTTGTAACCCTTGAGGATAACTAATGTCATAATTCACTTCTGTAGAATTGACAAGCATAATGTAGTAGTTAGCTGCAGTATTTGTTTGGTTGCAGTTTTGCTTTACTGGGGTTATGGCTACTAATAAAATGTAACCAAGTAAAATCTTTGAACAGCCGCCATTTTGTACTGGATCAATCTTTTTGAGTGCGGTTTGCGGCATTAAACTCTGCTAGATAAGCCCTTTAAAATGATGTCCATATTGACCTATGCTCCTATTTAAGATTTCCTTCTGACTCCTTGCGGGACGTCCCCATGATATTACAGAAAACTGATAGTTCCCTCATAAAGTAGATTTTTAGGTGTAGTATTGATGTACCAAATCTTGTTTATTTATCTGTTATCGTTCAGAAAATATTATACCAGTGCAGGACTTTATGTACACCCTGTATAATGCGCGACTATCTCATGTGTCACTACAATAGCGGTAATTATTCCCCTGTATTACGTGAACATGTAAACACACAATACAGTTATAGCAGTGAACGACAATTGTGTGAGCTGATTACGAGTGGACTTCGGTGTAACCGAACTAGGTTTATGAGGGAACTTGAACGATTTCGTGCGCGTTTTCTGTCTGGGTCGAACAATAGGTTGTGTATATGTAACTGTTCTTATTTTTACAATTCATTCATTCATTCATTCACTTAATGATCAGTTCGTGCAAACAGTTGCCATAGCAACTACGTAACAAAGCTAGAGAGATAAAATAATCAATAAATCATAATGGTACAATTTTAACAAGAAGTATTAATTTTAACTTATTATATATTATTCAGCCTAAAACTGAAATTAAGAGTGTTACAATTAATTTTGCTGCAATGATTTGAAATTTTCTACTTTTGAAATTTGAAATTTAATGCTGATCGCACAATATTCCTCAAAATGTTTAAATAGTACAAGTGTGCTGTTTGGAAAGTTTCAAAAAATGAAAAAATATAATAAAAATCAAAACTAAAATCCTTACTGTAGTGCTTGTTTTTATTTATTTTCTATGGCAGAGATTATTACTTTCTTAAAATAATGAGTTGCTGAGACGGGGTGGTCCTATTTATCTACTGGACAACTCTATAGATTTGTAGTAGGTCAATAAGAGTCCTTCAATATCTACTAACTTTCTACAAGAAACACTATTTACATTTTCTAATAATTACGTTTTATAGAGATAAGAAAGGAACACCGGTTAATTGATTCTAAATGTTGGCCAGACGTCGTGATATTACATATTTATATTTTGATTGCTCTTGAAAACTAATAATATTTATAGATAATATAGTTAACATTAATATTTATACTTTTTTTTACCGAATTGTGTATAAAAATAATGGGAAATCAGTGTCAAGTCAGACATAAGACAGTCCATAAGTTGGATCTTGAGGAGCGAACTGAGAGTCAATCCTATGATATTGATGTCACATTCAACGATTGAACAAAGGTAAATCTTTCAGTCAAATCCATGAGATAGAAAATCAACTTCATCAACTACATTCCTTTTTTTAAGTTTTATGCAACATTTAAAGTCTACAGATAATATACTTCTCAAGATATCTTCATTATACCTAACACAGGTGGAACCTGGTCACGACGCTCCATAACTGGAACGGTTACGGAACTGCAACAACGTAAAAATAAATTATTGCACTGGAACTGTGCAACTCCTTTTATAATGAATACCTAAACTGATACTGGTACTGGAACTATAATTGGAACGATGAGATAACCACTACGCTGCACATTGCAACGAGCCCAGAGAGACTATATTTATTATTACAGCCTTTCTTCCTCTCCACCCAAACCTAACTGCTAATGCCAGATTTTATTTATACTCTGCAGTGTACAAAATGTAGCAATCTTTTTATAATTTATATTTATCTGGGAGTTTTTATCTATTGCTTGAAAACAATTTATAATATTTCTACTTTATATTATTAATTGTTAATATAATAACTATCAATCTTAATCAAACTGTACGTTATTTTCTAAGCTTGCGATCATTATATGTAAAGAAATTATAAAACTACGTTTCGAGGTTTATATTCAAGAATGCCAAACCCATTAATAATAAAAGTGCAACAAAACTATCATCATCATCTCTGTTTTTCTAGTGGCAGTCCATAACCGCCCTTTTAGGATTTTAGATTTTAAGAGCATGTTTATGTATTTGTTATGTATACTAAAGGTCATCAACTGGTACGTCCTTTATCGTAGTCACGTAGCAAAGAAGCACATCCGATATACGAGTATAAGCGCCCAGACGAGTGTAACGAAATGCATATGACGTTGCAACGGAACTTCATTCCGGAACTTCCGGTCACGGTATGAGCGGTAACGTATGGACGGTGAGCGGTAGAGCGGACTCAAGTGTAATGTTTGTATTGTACACATAGAGAACGCTCGACATAGTCACGACATACGTGAGCAGCAGGGCGGTACCACACGGTGCAGGCGTTAAATTATTCTCCTGCCGGTCAGCGCTCGACCCACTTTAATTTCTGTGCATCATGTCAAACTGTGCATCATGTCAGACTGTGCATCATGTCAGACTGTGCATCACGTCAGTCTGTGCATCATGTCAAACTGTGCATCATGTCAGACTGTGCATCATGTCAGACTGTGCATCACGTCAGTCTGTGCATCACGTCAGACTGTGCATTATGTCAGTCTGTGCATCATGTCAGACTGTGCATCACGTCAGACTGTGCATCATCTCAGACTGTGCATCATGTCAAACTGTGCATCATGTCAGACTGTGCATCATGTCAGACTGTGCATCATGTCAGACTATGCATCATGTCAGACTGTGCATTATGTCAGAATGTGCATCATGTCAGACTGTGCATCATGTCAGTCTGTGCATCATGTCAGACTGTGCATCACGTCAGACTGTGCATTATGTCAGTCTGTGCATCATGTCAAACTGTGCATCATGTCAGACTGTGCATCATGTCAGTCTGTGCATCATGTCAGTCTGTGCATCACGTCAGACTGTGCATTATGTCAGTCTGTGCATCATGTCAGACTGTGCATCACGTCAGACTGTGCATCATCTCAGACTGTGCATCATGTCAAACTGTGCATCATGTCAGACTGTGCATCATGTCAGACTGTGCATCATGTCAGACTATGCATCATGTCAGACTGTGCATTATGTCAGTCTGTGCATCATGTCAGACTGTGCATCACGTCAGACTGTGCATCATCTCAGACTGTGCATCATGTCAAACTGTGCATCATGTCAGACTGTGCATCATGTCAGACTGTGTATCATGTCAGACCCAACACGCCTACGTAACCCCTTTTCGGCTTTACCTCCTGTCCAAAACCCACAATTTCCTTCTCCAAAAGTTGTCTTATCAAGTTTGGTAAAAATTCCAACTGACAGTCTGGTGTACTAAAAAACCGGGTTGTATCTTTTCTCAAACCGGCAAACTCTAATAATGAAGCGAACTCTAATCCTGTTTATAGAGAGAACGCCGTGTATTTCAGGCTTCATATATTTTCGAAACGCAGTTTTCACTTAAGAATAAGACTTTGACAACTTTGTCCGGAGATTACATTGCGATGCCTAAAAAACAAAAAAACTCCGCTCTGCCATTATGCCGTTTTACCACTTACCGCTTGTATCGTGGCCGAGGCCTTAACCAAAACCGCTCCACGGCTATCGCGAACTCGTTGTAACGGATCTACGACAGGAACGACATGGTACCCCTCTAGTACTTAGGCTACATGCGTTACTAGGCCTAAAACACACGTTAAAATTTCATGTAATTGTATTCAGTTTGTTTACAAATTTATTTTGCTCTGCGATATTTTAGTGCCTTCATGTTTACCCATAAGACTAATGTAAAAATGTTTCCTAACGCTCAGTCAAATCCAATGGAGTGATATACACCATCATTGAACTTGATGTTCATTGTATACAAACGAAGATTTAATGCAAAATGTCATGTCCAGCCCTTCGAAGATCCTTCTTACGAAACACTCTGGCTGCGCTTGATGCTAGGGAATGTGTGGCGGTCTGCGTCTTAAGCAGGGTGTTTGTTTGATACGATGAACCATCTAGCTCTTGAATGGTTCTACCAACACCGAGTTATGGGCATGTACTAGAATGGTTCCATTCATACTTTGTTGACATTCATAATTTGCTTAAGTATGACTGCTTTCGATCCTCGAAAATCTGACTATATAACAGTAGAACTAGGTGTTCCGCAAAGTTTCATTATTGGACCCATATTATTCCTAGTTTATATCAGTGGCCTGAATAGAAATTTGGAACATTTCTTACAACAGGCTCATAACTCAGTAGACTGTTTTAATAAAATCTCAAATATCATCAGTTTCAAAATCTCTTAGTTGAGGGTTTATAAATGGACTGTCTTTAAACAAATATGACAAATCAATAACTAACTTCCGCATTCCTTCACTTTAGTCCGAAGTAGCGGATATACTTGATGATGTTAGTTATTAGAGTCAGAAAAAATGTTCTTAAAGCGTGAAATAACTCTAGAATTATTTGGATTCACAATATTGACCACATATTCTCGCAATATTGACTCAGTTCATGTTTATTTTCCTTGATAAATATAACTCTTGACCTTTCAGGAATAAGGACACTCCAAATTTGGTGCGGATATTTTAGACCGGCGATAATGCATAGTTGAATGTACGAGGAAACTGCAGGGGTTGCTTAGTTCGTGCTAAAGTATAATTTTCTTTTTACGCATTTGCAGTCCATAAATAATTTATGGCTTTCGAAGGCGTAACAGTTGGCGTGTCGTGTTTCTGAGGCAACGTCTGTTGACCTTGCTGACTTTCTTTATTTATTCAGGTGTTCTGTATACCCTCTAAACTTTACCCTAACTTCCTTTCACCGACCCACATTTATTACACCCGACCACCTGGAGTATCTTCTCATACCGAGGTAACTGAGAAATGTTATATATTTTTTAATTTTGGAAATATTTTAATTTAAAAATACTACAAACAAAATTGTGCAATAAATATTGCATACTATTTGTGCAGGAAGATTTTATTCTGATGGTTATATTTTTAAGGTCCCCACAATGTGTAATTGAAGTAGTATTTTCTAATGTCCTTTGAAGAATATAAAACATAGTAATCTTAATATCTTAATAATATTATAATGCGAAGTGCCTTTTTGTTTGTTTTATTTTCACGCTTGAACTACTCAACCGAATGAAAGAACAATCAGTGCATATATATATATATATATATGTATATATATATATATAAAAGAACTATTCTAGGTAAAGTTTTGAATCTGATTGTTCGTTTGCTATCCATTTCTCCGGAGTTTTAAGACTTATTAGGTAGACAGTGGATAAAAAAACAAATTTACAATAATTAATATCGTGTGGCATTTTGAAACGTGAAAATAAAACTGATTTCTTTGATTTTTATGTTTCCATACTTTAATTTTTAAAGTGAATGTGAATTAATAGAAAGTAATTAAATATAATTTAATATTTTCCATTATTGATAACATAATACTCTCGTTATAGTTAATAGACTTATTTATGTAGTTTGTTTTCCAAATAAGGAAAGAACTAGTGTGCGCCTAGCTTTATATAAACTGAAAATAAACATTTCAATAGACAGTTAAAAACGTAAATTTATGGTAAAAACAAAATCAGTAATAGGAGAGCAGAGTTACATTTCTTCAAGCAAAAAATGCGCCCAAAGTCTGTATTTTGTACCGTTAAAGTATTTCAAAGCCGAGGGAATGCAACCTGAGAGCAACAGACGATAACGTGACAGCAGACACGTGGACAGGTAAGAATGTATCTAATCAGTCAGTCGCACACATCACTGGATCACATTCTTATCCCTCTCGTGGAGACGATAACGTGACAGCAGACACGTAGACAGGTAAGAATGTATGTAATCAGTCAGTCGCATACATAACTCGATCACATTCTTATCTCTCTCGTGGAGACGATAACGTGACAGCAGACACGTAGACAGGTAAGAATGTATGCAATCAGTCAGTCGCACACATCACTGGATCACATTCTTATCTATCTCGTGGAGACGATAACGTGACAGCAGACACGTAGACAGGTAAGAATGTATGCAATCATTCAGTCGCACACATCACTGGATCACATTGTTATCTCTCTCGTGGAGAAGATAACGTGACAGCAGACACTTAGACAGGTAAGAATGTATGCAATCAGTCAGTCACACACATCACTGGATCACATTCTTATCTCTCTCATGGAGACGATAACGTGACAGCAGACACGTGGAGAGGTAAGAATGTATGTAATCGGTCAGTCACACACATCACTGGATCACATTCTTATCTCTCTCATGGAGACGATAACGTGACAGCAGACACGTAGACAAGTAAGAATGTATGTAATCAGTCAGTCGCACACATGTATGCATCACATTCTTATCAGCCTCATGAAATCTATGGCGCACAGTGAGTAAAACCTTTCTTAGTGTAATATTCTATGAGAAGATATAATAAAATTTGCTGCCTCTCTAGATCGTCTTGGTTATGTGCAATTAGTGGTAAATACGACAAGAAACATCATTTATACATACAATACACGATATTATACAAATTGTACTTAGCAACCTTCGACATTAACAAAGAATACATTTCGTTACAGAATATAAAAACTCTATTGGTGTGTGTGTTCTGGTGTGCGCGCGTTTGTATTACTCAATGACGTAAACTACTATACCAATTGTACTAAAATTGTACATGCACTTTCTTAGGGTCCCTGGTTAACTCATTGCTATTCTTATTTTGAAAATCCATCCGAGCTACGCCCCTCTGGTCTCTGAAGTTGAAAAACCCATCTTTGTCTCTAAAGTTACATTATAGCCAACAAATATTATTAATTGAAAGAGCCTGTTAAATGCAATGAACTGTTCTGTGTAAACATTGCTTTATGACAGCACAACCATATGTTATATTAATTTAACTACTATTTTTGAATTGTTTATATTTATAGTCTTGAAAGCACAGAATAAGCTTGGTAGTAACAGCACTTCTTATTTTGATCTTTTCTACGACCGCTGTTGGGAACAGAGTAAAATATATCCAGATAAGTACCAATATGCAACTTATTTTCTAAGCCCAACAATTTTGAGGAAAGCGTTTGAAATTTCTCTCTTCAAAATAAAGTAATAACGTTTCTTACAATAAAAAAGATGCTTTAACCAGTAAATTATGAATGGAATTCAGGATATTTCACAGTAGAGAATGAAGCGATCTGAGAGCAACAAATGATAATAGGACAGCAGAGACGCAGGCAAGGAAGAATGTACGCAATCTGTCAGTTCCTTACAGCTCTGTATTACATTCTTACGTTTAACGTGCGAGGCACTGGCCTTCAGGTAAATAAAAGAGGCTATGTAATAAAATACCAGACATTTCTAGATTTTATTCTTAACGTTTAAAAGTTCAACAATATTTCAATACGTCTAGGCAATTGGCATAGGATTTCGGAGATTTGTCGTCGTTACATGTTACAAAAGGCATAACACTACGTTTCGAAATCTGTAATCTGATCTTTTCCTCAGGTGAATAACACATGCATTGATCACGTAAATTGTTAATCGCCTGACAGATTTCTGTTAACCTTTCAAACCTTCCATCTTAAATAACAAACATTAAACAAAGATTTTGAAATAAAATTGCAGTTTTTATAGGTATTATTCTGGCCTTTTCCCTCCCCTAACTAAAAATACTGTGAAAAATGCCTAAAACTGGCAGAATATTTTAAACTGCATTCTTCATAAGAGTTTTAAGTTTCCAGAGAGATTGCTCTTCTAAAGCCTCGTTCATACCACTCTTCTGTTCATGTATTTAGTTCATTAACAGCAATGGAAAATCAATATTCTAATTTTTGCAAAAATTTTCATTACATACATCAAGGTTCAATCTTGAGACCACTTCTTTTCTTTTGTATTTCAATAACCCCACTCATCACATAGACGCTGGAGACGCTCAATATGCAAAATATACCAGTGTTGTTCAAGTAAAATTACCAATAGCAAACATCGAAGTAGTTTCTTTTGGTTGCTTATACAACCAATACAATGTTGAAGATGGAGCTTATATTGGCTACTGTTAACTTAATTACATTTAAACACATAAAACCAATATCTAATACTTTTATTTTTGTGAGTGCTTTCGATAGTTTTATGATGTGTCTGACGACGATAGCCTTGCTATCGAAAGGCCTCACAAAAATAACAGTATTAAAATATATTGGTTTTATGTGTTTAAATGAAATTAAGTTAACCGATACAATGTTTAGAATTGCAATCAAAGCAATTTTTCGGTACATTGTGAACTGGAAGACTTGATTTTATAGTAGTTGGGACTCTGTTCGTATAAGTCTAATAACTTAGATAACTAATAATAGCTTATGTACGAGAAATTTCTTCATTTTAAAAAGTTGCTGTTATACAGTAACTATTTAAAACCCAATATCAAGAAAACTATGACGGATGGCTTTCATCTTAAATTGCAGTTAATCAAAGATCTCGTGATCACATTTGCACGTCATTAAGTTGCAGCATTTGATAACGTATCAGATATGGAATCAATAGGGTGTACTTTTTAAACATTTACATAAATTCAATTTTATGCTAGGAACATTGATGATGATCAATATATGTTCAATATTAAGAAATTGGAAAAAAAACTCTACCAGGAAAAGTTGATCTACCAGGAATAATCTATTTCTTCAAAGATTAATCTCATACGGAATTTTTAGATGAATTACTTCAGATTCATGCACAGAGTCTTCAGACTACAAAAGAAGACTATCATATTGGTTTTTGGGCAAGCATATAGAGCCAGTTGTCGTGATTTATTTTGAAGCGATTTATTTTTTATTTTTTAACCTACACTTATAAATGGTTCAATTACTGTTTTTCTTATCCATTTTATGCCTCTAAAAAGTAATTATCCAGGACATTGCCGGCAATACACAAACGGGTGCATACATATTCTTGTTATGTAGACCAAAACGTTATAACAAACTTTCAGAAAAGATGTATAACACTATGTTAAGCGTAAATTATTTTAAATATAAAAAAAATAAAAATTTGATTGTAAATATTTTTTTAAAGGATTCACAGTTAGGTGGCAAATAAATGTAAGAAAATAACGAATGAAATTCATCAAAACATGGCGACGTCTACTTCAATAGCTATATATCATACACATGTATTGTTTGGAAGTTTATTTATTATAATAATATTGTAATCTAATAACAATAAGATGGAAGGTTTATAGGATTTGTGGCATTTAACATTGCTATATGTTACAAAACGAACCATGACGAAAAAGTAATGCTAGCTGTACACCTAGCAGCTTTTGGGTACGTTTGATCCTTTTCTTTTTTCTTATATTTTTCTTTCTTTTATATTGGCTGTCCATTGCCACATTTCTAGTTTCTATGTACTAATTATCTTTCTATCACCTGACGAAGAGGATAATTTTCAATTCTCGAAACGTTGTGTTGTAACACACAACAAATTACGTCAAATGTCCCAAATCCTATTATTCTAATGTAAACATATGCACATTAGTACAAACAATATTTATACACAGAGTCTGGAACTCTCACTTAGTAATCTTGGCTAATACCTGTTAATGCTAAACTTGTCTAGGGCAATAACTGTACGTTGTCATGTAGATGAAAGTAATTTACCTCCTCAAGGGCGTGGTTTTCATTAGAGAAAGTCTGTTTCATTAAGCGTCACGCTATTGTGTTAAATTAGTGTTGTCTTAATTATCTGATTAGAAGTATAAATCATAAAAGAGGTGTTTAAATAAACACGGATAATCATAACCAGTTATCACATTGGAACATTTATCTTGACTGGATGTACTCATACAGTATCTCGTATGTTTGACATACGAAACATTCGGCGCCTAAATCGCTCTGCTATTCTATTTTAAAGGATTGTACTTTTATAAATGATTACTGCACTACTACCTACAGGGTGGAAAAAAAGTATGGAAACGCTTTCACTAATTTTTGTATGGCTTCACTTATACAAATTAAATTTTGTACATCACCACTTGTATTAAGAACCTAGTTTTTGAGACCAGTGGGGACATTTTATCTTTTCAGGGGGACGGCCCGTGAGGAGTCGGACGAAAATCTTAAAATGTAAGCATAGGCCGAGTTTGGTATCAAATTAAAGGTCTAGTAAAGAGAAACTCGTTACTGCAAACCGCACTTAAAAAGGTTGACCCTATCCAGAGTACGGGCCGTTTGAATTTCATAAGTAACGTTTGATTAATTATTATTTCTCCGCAATTTCACAGTCTCAATTAAACTGTTCTGGACTGAAAATGACACTTTATGGAACACAATTATCCAAAAGAATTAAATTAAAAATTATCTATGTATTACAAAAAATAACCATACCTTTTAAATGAGGTGCTCAAACTGCTCTCCGAACACTTGTTGGCAATGAGCTAGTCTATTATAAAAACCTACTGCAGTCACATTTTGAAGCATCTCGGGGTGTAATTCTTCTTGCTTCTTCTAATAAACGATTTGTCAGCTCCTCAATGTTGGCTGGTTTAGTTTTATACACATTATCTTTTAAGAAGCCCCCACAAAAAGAAATCTAGTGGATTAAGATCGGTGACCTAGCCGGCCACTCAACGGTACCCCTGCGACCAATCCAACGGTTAGGAAACACTTCATCTAACAGATTGCGCACCCGCAAATAGTTAATGGGGCGGTGCTCCATCTTGCTGAAACCATACTGCATTAAAATTTGCCCCAAGAAGAGCACGCACTGCTGGCAAAATGTTATTTGTCAACATATTGAAAATAAATTTCGCCTGTTAGATTTCCATCTATCACAAATGGTCCTACAATGTTATTGTTTATTATTCCAGCCCACATATTCACTTTCTGAGGCCTTTGTGTGTGGCCTTCTATCATCCAGTGTGGATTATGGTCGGCCCAGTAACGGAAATTATGCCTATTAACTTGTCCATTAACAAAGAATGTAGCTTCATCTGAAAACAATATCGAACTTAAAAAATTTTGAATTTCGTTACACTTTCTCATCATTATTTCGCAAAATTCAGTCCTTCGATCAAAATCATCCTCTGCAAGTTCTTGGGTTAGGGTTACTTTAAAAGGGTGATACTTGTTTTTGTGTAAAACATTCAACACTGACGTATGGCTCATATCAAGATCTTCTGCAGCCACTCTGGCCGAGGTGCTGGGATTTTCAACAAATGTTTGGAGTACATCCAAAGATTTTTGTTCATTTGTTGCCGATTTAGGCCTGCCACTTCTTTCGCGATCTTTGGCTGTTCTAGTTTCTTCAAATCTTTTTACTGTTTTAAACACTGTTGACTTACTAATTGGGGGTCTATCAAGAAAAGTGTCATCAAACAAATGCGCTGTTTCTTCATAGGGACGAACTAGATATCCATACCCACGCATCATAAGCAGCGTGATTCTCTCAAACTCACTAAGTGACATTGCTTTTAAAACTAGTAGAATAAAATGTAAACACTTAAGTAAAAAAATGTATAACTATCGCAGTACCTTCTAGTGAAGACTTTCAAACTTTATCTTACGTGGACGAAATTATAACGTAGACTAAAAACCAAGCTGATATTAAAAATACAAAACTGTGGAGTTTTGCTGTGACCAGTACTGTTTGTATTGCCTAAACCAGTTTATGTTTGCCTGAGATAAAAGGGCTGGAGGGACTGGACCTTGACCTCATGTTGATAAGGAGTTACAGTGGTATTATTGAATACTCTCAGTTTCTTGAAGACAAAGACAGGAAAACCCCTATTTACTGTTATCCAACAAATTTAGAGGTAAAAAAAATAATTTTTTGTTGGAAATTGTTTTTCAAATTTTACACAACCGACATAAAACATACTACTGAAAGTAAACTAGTTACTTCACAAGACAAAATTACTAAATTTCTTTGTCATGAAATTCATACGGCCCGTACTCTGGATAGGGTCAACCTTTTTAAGTGCGGTTTGCGGTAACGAGTTTCTCTTTACTAGACCTTTAATTTGATACCAAACTCGGCCTATGCTTACATTTAAGATTTTCGTTTGACTCCTCACGGGCCGTCCCCCTGAAAAGATAAAAATGTCCCCACTGGTCTCAAAAAACTAGGTTCTTAATACAAGTGGTGATGTACAAAATTTAATTTGTATAAGTGAAGCCATACAAAAATTAGTTGAAAGCGTTTCCATACTTTTTTTCCACCCTGTATAATGTTATGTTATCAAGTGTTTCTATGGGAACTGATATTTTGCCTCTGCTTGTTGATCGTTTACTTGACTTTGCCTATTCTTTCTTATCTATGAATTGGACAAATATCACTTTATGCATATACGAGTTGGGCTTTTGTAATATGATCTCCAAAACAATAGTAGGAGTATGCCAGATCACGTATCGCATAATAGAATTCGCTAAAAAACATACACTTTGGTTAAAACTGACACATACTCGTATTTTGGTAAAGTCAGATTCCTGTATAATGTATATTCGTACAAAACGTATGACCTGCAAAGAATATTTTGAGTTACGATGAACATGTATTAGTAAAATAATTTATTGCCACTTTGCTGCCAAATAAAGTGATAATGAACTAAATGATATCATGGGAGTGGCCCAATGGGTCCAATGTTCTATGGAAATTTTGCATATGAGCAATAATTATTAAAACTTGAAAATTAACTTCCCTTCATGTTGACGACGTTTACTTTATATTAAATTCAAAATTAGATGTCTCGCATGAAAGAGCTACTTTGTAGTACGAAAGTATAAATTTTAATTACGGACAAGCGCGCTAGGCAGCAGGAACGGCAGCTACAAAGTTAACGAGAGAAAAAAAAACTAATACGCGTGCCAATTACGTTATTAATCTGTAAAGAATTTAGTTCCAAATACATCGGACGTAACTTATATTCACCAGTTACGAGTAACAGGGTTTTAAAAATATTTATTATTTAAAATACAACTAAATAACGGTACAGTATCAAACAAGAATAATAAACATGAAAGGTTTATTGCATTCTGTCCAATAATTGGCTCAAGTACCTATAAACGCTGTTGGCTGGTTCGATTGAATTCTGAACCTCCAGATCTTTCCTTTAGTGTCAAAGACAAAGAGAAGCTTTTCACAAATCAAAGACACGTTTATCGAGAAACCTTTTGTATTTGTATATTACTTCGAGTCTCAAAACACCACTGCATAAAATAAATACACTTTTTGAATAGCATATCGTTGTTAATATAGTTTTAGAATCATCAGAAGAGACAGAGCGAGTACAAAGAGTTAAATCAAGTATTTAATATTTAAAACTATAAATATTCCTTTCGACATGACGTAGGTGTATTTACATTTTTTGTTGGCTTTGATCCAGCGTTTATCCTGGATAGCAAAATCAAAAGACAAAGATAGTTATATCTGTCACGTTCTTCTCGGTTCGTATTAGCTTGGACTTCAAGGCCAATTTGAAATCGAAGAGTTAATTGGAGAAATTCACCTCTGTCGATAGTATGATAATAAAAGAAACTTTGAAACATTAGTAATGCCTGAAATTTCGAATTATTTTCCTATCATTACCATCATTATAGTGTTATGATGGATAAATAATGATGGGTAATTTAAATTACTATATTGATCTGTTCATGCTTTGGTTTCTGCGTAACCAAAAAATGTGCGCACTTAATTTTTTCCCGCTTTAGTAGGCGACAATCCGTGAGTTTGATTTTACTTTCACCATCCTTTATTTAAAGCTTGGCAGACTGCAATCTATAGTAGTCCAGACGTTTCAGATCTAGAATAGAGGTGGTAAAAAACGCTTCATAGCTTTAACCCAGGGACAACACCCACCTCACTAGATGAGAGGATAGAATTGGCATTAAAAAAATTCAAGATAAATTCATAAAATCCGAGATCTGAATTAAGTTCAGTTTTTTTACTTTGTTATTGACAAATTCTTAACCGCGAGAGGAAAACGTCATTTTATATTTTGCACACAGAGCCGGATGCAACTATCGGAAACCACCGGCCGCTTGAAATAAGTTACCATAGAACTCAATATCATCGTATTAAATATCACATATTATCCCACATGATGGCTTCAATTTTATCCCAACCTGGGTGGATTGGGATGGAATGTGACGATCGGCGTGTTATAGATAATCATAGAGTAAGTAGAGAGCTTATTTTGAAGGTGATCAAAGTTCAAAGCAAGCCGTCAACAATGGTGACACTGTCTCGCTTGCTGTGGGATTTATCAGCTCCTGAGCGTGGGGTTTTTGGATTATTTGCGATAACAATATCAGTTTGGAATCACGACTTCGAATCGCCAAAACTGATCTATGAATTTTGTCCGGCGGACTAAAATGGCTACCAAAGCTACAGGAGCTGCGCATCCAGTTTGGTTTGAGCATCCTGCTATATATATATATATATATATATATATATATATATATATATATATATATATATATATATATATATATATATGGAATTGGATGATTTACGAGGTGGTTAATATTCTGGTCGGATTGGTAGCTTCTGGCAACTTAACAAAGAACTTGTAATTATTACATACAGCAAGGCATAATTATGACACCAACAGTCATGTAACAGGCGTCTCTGAGGCAGCATGCAATATTTCAAAGTCTGTAGTTCGTTTCACCCTTGAATTGTTCTGTGGACAGACAGCCATCCGCACAGAAAAGATACTTTTTTAATTCCCCCGTCGCCTTAAAAGTAAGGTTTCAATGACGCTCAGCCAAATCTCATTGGTGGATATGCATTACCATAAAACTCATTCTTGTCCATGTAAAAGTGGAGTTTTTGCTATAATTTAAAGCACACAGATATAATATTTCTTGACATATATTTAGCCATTATACATTCATATTTTTTTAAAGTTGGGTTTCATAGCAGTATTTAAATAATAAAATATTACTCACCAAATCACCAACAGATGATGTATTTATTGCGGTAGTTAGGCTATCTGTGTTACTATGTCCATGGTATTTCAGCTGTGCCATATGCCAAATGTCCGTACGAGTACTCAATTAAAAAAATACTCTGTGATTATTCGTTACCATTATGGTTAACTGTAAGTCCTGATTCGCTAACGCTCAGTTAAATTGCCTAGAGTGATATGAACCAAAATCAAACTTATTATTACCTACATATAAAAGAAGTTTCACGGAGGATTTAACATATACAGGTTAATCTTTAGGCCTACTCGAGTTTACAGACAGACAGCCAGAGAGTTAAACAGTAATTAAAGCCTTCCAGCCTGTGAAGTGTATTCTTCGTGAACTCCCAGCAAAAAATACAAATTTTGACAATATTTGCGTTTGACGTCAAGTGGTGTGGTAAGCTGTATAATGAATATGCCAGAGTGTAATTACGAGGCAATTAAGTAAGCGAACGGCGTCTTTCGTTTCTGGTGGAGATGAGGTGGAATATCGGGATGAGTATTTTCCACAACGTAAATTGTATCAGAGTTGATTAAGGATACATCGATCTTCCACGTACTATCACTTTTTGAAACACCACGAAATTTTGTGCTACAATCCAGGGCTCTTGTACAATGAAGCAGAAAATGGATATTTTTCACAAATTGTATCATTGATCAGGAAGATGCTTGGGATATATCAGCTCAGTTTTCATATAGATCTCCGTTAATCCCTGTAAGAGGCTATGAATTTATGTTCCTGGTGAATTGGATGTGGTGAAGATGTAGTGATTTATGTCAAAAGCCGTCATTGACGCTAGGAGTGCATACACATATACATCTCCAAGAAATAGTCCAAGGAGAGATTATGGGATATAGGGTAAGATTTGTGTTATATGTATAATGTAGCTTCCTCAGTGACTTTTGCCCAATGACCTCAAGGTTGTTTCGGGAAATCTTGTCACCCATGAAAAGATAAGTTTCGGGCATTTACCATAGTTAATTTTACAAAAAAGAATACTACGTTTAAAAAAAAAACTACTTCTTCAGGCGTGAAAACCTTAAGACTCTTGAGAAAAGGTCAGTCTCTCACTTTATCTGGTGTGTGTGGTAGGTGTTCAGCACGCTTGTTCTGTGTAATGCCATGATTATGGTTTGTTTTTCTAAAGAAGATCCTTGACGATGCCGGGTCCCAGCAATCTCTCACTCGATAAACATCTCACTTCAAACATCTACCATATTAAAATATACCACTATATTACCTCGTAAATAATTTTTTACTGTTTGAATAGAATTAACCCACGTATTAGAGTAAAAGAAAAATTGTTTGTATGTTGTTGTGGATTGTAATAACTAAAAATATACAAAACCACACAATTTTCTGTTTAAAATTTAAGCTTTCTCACTGTAACTCCTCATTGTTGAAAAAGTAATGACGGTAAAAAGTCTTTATACAGCATTTGTTGTGTGTCTATTTTAGGATAAAGTACAGAAAATTGAGAGTTCTTAGTTAATACTTAAAGGCGTAATTATTTTTTTATCCTGTTATTAGTTATTATTTTGAGAATTTGAAAATATTGTATAATACTCTATATACTGATAGTGAATACTGTTTAGGAATGATGTATGGTGATTACTTAGGAATGTTTGAATGTTTCTTATATCCTTCTGGCCAAGAGAAACTGATAAGGAAAGTTAGTATTTTCTCATATGAATGAATAGCAATAAAATACGTCTAATAGTCTACGTATAGGATTCCAATAAAATTTTTATGTCGGACGTTATTCTATATGAAAGTTAATTTTTAAGGATTTCTCTCAAGTGATAATCACTGACGCCAAATGTACTTTGTATAAGGTTATCTCACAACGCATGTGTTGGGCTACTGATAGGAGATCTATCACAGTTATTTTCCAGTTGTGTTTGCTAATAGCTTGTCGAGAATAATTTACTAGACGATGCGTCTATTGCGAATACAGGCTTTGTGATCTCGTGTAAGGCGGAAATTGAATGGAAGGATGTGAATTTGGTGTTTTTATACCCGGCCAGAATAATCTGAGAACATTGCCATCAAATTAAGGATTCGAAACAATAAAGGGTATCTATTCATAGCTATTATGTCAATGGAACCTTAATTACAAATCACTTAATCGATGATCTAGAATGCAGGTAAAACTTCTGGTAGAAGATAAGAAATGAGTTAATGATTTTTGACTATTAATTATACATTTAAATCAAAGAGCTCCTTTGTTAGATATTACAGTCTTTTATATGCATGATAGGAGTTTCATAATTTGAGCAATGTTTGATTCTGCTACAAAACCGTGAATATTCAGCTTAGTAGTAGAAAACTGAATCATTCTGTATCGAGAGAAAATATTTAAATTGAGATCAACATGATTTATTAATTAAACACAAAACTATTTCGAAGAAATCCGGTTTAAATTCTAAGAATCACTTTTCGTATGTACCAGTTTCTTAACTTTTAAAGTGCGATCCTTGGCACTGATTCAAGGTTTAAAACTAGGATCATCCTTCAGTAGTTGTTCTGTCGGAGGGAGGGCAACACAATTAAACTCAAGACACAGACAACGTTTATCAAGTTCTCCAAGGTCACGAGATGGTTGCCAGGCGACGCAACGCGATGGGGGCTCATGCGCGTCGCGACGCTTCGGCGCCGCCACAGCAAGCGTCAGTCAGTGAGCGGCGGAACGCGCGATGGGTCGTGCCACCACATCCTCTACCGCACCTACTTATGTCAAACATCCGGACAACTCCCGGATGCATGACCTCGCCCTCTCAACGTCCACAGCGGTGGTTGTGCTCGCGCTCAACGTTTGTAAAGGCTTTTACTCGATGAGGAAGTTTTTCAACTGAACGCACAAATTTATGTGAAGATTTTTGTACTTTTCAATGTTACACCTCACAGTTTAATGTTTCATAGATTTGGTATACTAGAATAAATTGTATGGAAAATAGCGGAACAATTTGTAATGGTGTCAAAACTTCCCTAAAGTGCATATTTTGTATTAAAAACTAAAAATACTGCTTGGGTTGCACTAAGTATCGACAATGGAATCCTTAAATACAGATAAAGATGGCCTCGACGCGGTGAAAAACTTGCCTCACAAATGGTTCGAAGACATGATTCATTATCTCGAGCATGGCCATCGACACAATGAGACCACTATCGACTTCAGGGAGCCCCAGTTACGGTACTCCTTCGTCACTCTCTACCCTCTCTTCATGTTCCTTTACTCCCTCATCGTCGTGATCGGGTTGTTCTCCAACTGTATCATGGTCTACGTGATCTTCCGCGACGGTCTCTACAAGGACCAAACCTTTTGTTACTTCATCAACCTCGCCCTCGGGGACATCGTCAAGTGTGTTTTCGTTCTCCCGATATCCTTGATGGTTCTTCTCATCCAGAACTGGATCTTCGGCAGTTTGCTCTGCTACTTCCTGCCAATGATGCAGGTATGCGCGAGTTAGTCCCTAATTTCTTTTCAATTATGAAAAGTATTTCTAGAATAATAAATGATAATCGTTACAGTTTTAATTATTTGTATTTGTATAAATTAGATTTATTACTTATCGTTCAAAGCCAGAACTTTATTTTCTATAAAATTAAATTTACAAAGGTCGTAACTAGCTAGAGGAAGCTTCTTTGTATGTGTTTGTGTAGTGTCATAATTTTAAAATTTCACTACTTGTTCAATTTTTAATAAATTTGACACTCAGATTTCAAAAAATTAAAATTAATTTGAAACCAGAATTTCAAATATAACCTAGTCATCAATGATAAATAGAATTATGATTTGATTCTATTAAAAATAACATTAAAACAGTGATAAAGGATTAAACACATCTGTAATTATTACTTTGAGTTATACTTCATTAGTTCGTTACTTTAAATACCCATTATAAAATTAGTGCGAAGCTAGGTTTAAAACAGATACATGTAGACTAATTAAAACACAAAAGTAACAGTTTGAATTTTAATTAAAATAATTATACAATATTTGTAAAACGTTTTCAGCCTTTTTATAGCAAACATTATGAACATTCCCTCAGAGAAATTTTCCTTGTCGAACCAACCGATAGAATATCATATTAGCAAAGATGAAATTATCGTATAGGAAAGATCAGAAGTTATTTTTTCAACTATATACATTTTTATTTCAAGATACGTATGAAGAAATGATCAAAAATGGATTGATTATTAGGTTTGTCATAAAAAGTAAGATGATAAAAATCATTAAAATATTAAAAACTACAAATTTACATTTATTCTTTATGTATTTAGTATATATAAACGAAATACATAATGCAAAAACGAGAACAATAATTATAAAGTAGTATTTTAAAATTAATAGCTAGATGGGCTTGACTCTAAAAAGATCGATTACTTGTCTGTAAGCTGTAGCGAGTGGTACAGGGATAATGGCGCTGAGATATTTGTATAATAATCCCTTATAATTATTTAAATTAAAGTTTAAAAATAATGGAAATAATAATTTACAGTCTTAGGAGCCAAGAGTTTGTGCTTTCAAAATTCGCACAGTATAAACACACAACTTTCTTGAAATCGATAAGGGATATTTTCCTAAAAAAGAAATTGATTATCAGCCACTACCAGCTTTGGTGAAGGTCGAAATGGTAGTGTATCAAAAGGGTTAAAAATATGAAAAGATAAATTTTCTCAGGTTATATTTGTTCTAGCTTGATATATTAAACCCCGACCGTGTTTAAGGGTAAATCGTTAAGTTACGTTGAATTAAACGTTTATTAGTGATTGGTTTTGAGTGTGTTAAGATATACAAAAATAAAATATGAGAACAATAAAATTATATTAATGTCTTTTGATATCCTTCCACTTCTTTAAAATTAGGTTATATACTAATTCATGTAATAGTACATTAAATTGTTATGCAATTTTGTATTTCTAGTCACCTACACAACAATCAAACTTCAATTGAAGACTACTATATGTGCTAATCTGAAAACAATTTTGATAATTGTGAGTACATGATATATCATTTTTACAATAGACTTTAAACTAAATACAAATGCCTTGTGTTATTGCTATTATTGGTCAATAATAGCCAATGGTAAATAACCTGACTTTAAGAAACATAATAATGGGCTTGGTAATGATTTGAAGCATTGATAATTAAAAAATTACGTTTGATTTTTTACGTTTATTATGTGCCTAGCTCTCTCGTATATTACGCTATTTCTCTGTTCATATAACGCTTCTGTTGAAATTCACGAGAACCTACTTCTTTTCAATGGGAGAGGGGGGGAGATACAGATTTCTCCCATGGAACTAATATGTGGTTCACATAGTACAAATATTTCTCGCTCCTATTTTCAGCTAATATAACGCTTCTACTGAAATTCACGAGAATCTGCTCCTTTTAATGGGAGAGTGGGGGGAAGATACGGATATCTCCCATGTAACTAATATGTGGTTCACATAGTACAAATATTTCTCGCTCCTATTTCTCAGCTAATATAACGCTTCTACTGAAATTCACGAGAATCTGCCCCTTTTCAATGGAGAGGGGGGGGGAGATACGGATTTCTCTCATGGAACTAATATATGGTTCACATAGTACAAATATTTCTCGTTCTCAGCTAATATACGCTTCTACTGTACTACGGATTTCTCTCATGGAACTCACATAGTACAAATATCCTATTTCTCAGCTAATATAACGCTTCTACTGAAATTCACGAGAGCTGCCCCTTTGAGAAAGTGGGGGGAAGATACGAGCTCTCGGAACTAATATGTGGTTCACATAGTACAAATATTTCTCGCTCCTATTTCTCAGCTAATATACCGCTTCTACTGAAATTCACGAGAATCTGCTCCTTTCTCAACGAGAGAGGAAAGTAGAGATGCGGATTTCTCCCATGGCTAGCATGTACCTATGTATACTCCTACCTATAGTGTTATACTCCTATCTCAATCCACATAAGGCTTCCTTTGAGGTTGGCAAGATTAGAGCTCTCGCTCTATGAGTAGGTTATCGTTTGTAATAAGTTCTGAGAATCTCTGAGATGTGGAGGTCGTTCGATACGAAATACGATGCCGTTCCGTTATCATGGCGCCTTTTCCGCAGTTTCTTTATTATGAGTACTTTAAGAGTATATTGATCAGGAGAAAATCTGCGTAAAAAATAGCAACGAAACCCTGTGCAAGCTATTTTTATATACGTCTAAAACGGTATTAAATCTCTGGTGGTTTAGATATGTGTTTAAAATATTAATGATTTATAGTCGTAGAGGTCAATGTTACAACAAAACATGTTTTAAACTGTATAAGAATAAAATTAAAAATTTCTGGTCTGTTAATAAAAACCTTCGGAATTAAAATAAACATCCATTCAACAATGTATATTTTAAAATTTACTTTATTTTGATCCTCGAAAACACATGGTCTTGGATGCACTATGTCAAGATTTTATAATATACAACATTAAATTGCTTTTTGACAGGACACCCTGTATCTTATAAATATAAATGACACTACTGAATATACGTTTTGTTACAGGAAGTACATTAGATGTGCGTAAAATCCACTGAAGTGAAAAGTAATAAATCTGGGATAAGGCAAATAGAAATCGAGGGAAGCAATAACATTCACGGTTATTAAATGTCAAAGGCTTTATAGGGGTGGAAAGGAATTACTCTCGAAAGAAACTGACTTAGTATAAAACAATGTAACGAAATAATATGTAGATTTCAAAGTGCCATAAATAGAACTAGTGCCTTTCGTGCAACTTATGTATTTGTCTAGTTTCGTACGGTTAAAATGTATAGTGAAACATCAGTAAATAATATAAAATATAGCCCTTTCACACGGATTCATACATTTAAAGAACTTTTGGAAAAGCTGTAACAAAAAGGGCAAATCCATTTTTCACAGAAATCGTTATTTCTCATTCTTGGTATAGAACACTCCCTTATGCTTGGTTTTTACTTTCCTCTTACGTACAGATGGCATCAGCCTAACACAAGTATTCCAGAGCTGTACATTAGTTTACCCTTTTGAGTGCCAAGTATTTATTGAGTGGGTGTACTGAAAAGAACCAGGTATTTTTCTAGTGGGTGCACCTAAAAGCGCCATCCATTTTGAAGGCATTTTGAAAGGTTTCAGTAAAAATTACCGTTTGATTATTTAATAAGCTATCAACATATTTTTTCTTTGAAAACAATGCCTAATTAACATAAAATAACAAAGTTACTATAAAATTAAATTTATGAATACCATGAATTTCATGAATCTTACCTGAAAAAAATCCAGAATTAATTTAAATTCCGTTTTCAACCAAATTATCATTACCAAAAAATCATATCCTTTTCTTTGTCCATGTCACTGGAAAGGGTTTTCAATTGTCTATAAATCTTGAAAACCGTATATCATTATATTCAATAATGAGTGAGTTATAAAAATTTTAAGAAACTAACATTTATTCAACCCAGCATGGATCACTTCTGGCTGGTTTATACCATCCAGTTCAACCCACCGCACAGCAAAAACCGAACTTAAATCTGGGCAACCTTATTGATGTCCAGGAGCGGCACATTACTAATCGCAAATGTCGAGATTCTGGGATTCATGGGCAATTCGATAGGTCTAGTCTACTGTGGGAGATGACTGTTGGAGTTGGTGGGGTTTGCTCCCTAACCTCAGAGGTTCTTGCTAGCCTCAAAAAGGGTATGCCACCCCCCACCTAGTTCTGAGCTGGAGAGGCTAGTTCAGAGCTGGCCTCCCCTTCTTCCGGAGAGACATGACTTTGAGATGTAGTGCCCTAATTCTTCCCTCATGGATCTCGATCGGAGGCGGCCCCTACTCCCTAACTTTACCCATCCCGAATATCCTGTCACTCCGGAAGCAGCGCAAAGGTTCTTACAGGACTAAGTGCAATTTATAAGCTTCTTGTCCTAAGAGAGAGAGAGAGAAAAAAAAAACATTTATTCAAACAAGTCAATGCTAATAACCGCAATTTTCGTTTAATTGAGTTTTTGTTGTATTATTATCATCTCAGTTTATTTTGAAGCAGACATCCGAATACGGAATAAATGGACTGCATTCCTACTTCACTATGTTACCACAAGAGGCAAGAATTTCGTTAATGACGTCACTTATTGTCACAACAAGATGTCAATGGTACCACTTTCAATGGCGATCCACTGCTCTTTGTCAGCACTGTAACACTTCCACTTGCTCTCAAATGACGGAATGTGACAAAGGAAACACAAATGAAGTTTCAATGGGACTTCATTTGTGTTTCCTTTGTCACATTCCGTCATTTGAGAGCAAGTGGAAGTGTCACAGTCGACGCCACTTGTACATACTAGTGTGAGGTATGCTAGGCTTTGGTAACTCTCAAAATAGAGAAAAGCAAGAAAATGAAAGAAAAAAGCTTGTACATTTGTAATAAGTATATTATGGTGATGTAAAGAACACCGGTTTTTTTCCGGACATTTACCATTATTCAGTGATACAAAAAAGCAGTAAAAGTGCGTATCGTGATCTGCAATCTGGTCTCCTCTTCAGGTAAATAACTAACCCAACACATAATTAAAATCTAGTTTTAAATAAACAAATCATGCGAGAGCGCTGTGACACGCCTAAGTCAGAAATCAAAACCAACATGTTGTGTGTCAACTTCACGAACTCTAAAACATGTACGTATTTAATAAAACCGAAACACAACACTAACTATTGAAACTGAACTGCAGAATACAGGTCACAATAGGTCTGCATTCGTCGACCAACCATTATCACCTATTGTGACCTGTATTCTGTGTGATTCCCGACTTACGTGTGTCACAACGCTCTGGTATCATTCGTTTATTTTTATCACCTAGTTTGTAATTATGTGCTATGTTAGTTATTTACCTAAAGAAGAGATCAGATTACAGATCTCGTAACGTAGTGTTACTGATTTTTATGTATCACTGAACGATGGAAATGTCCGGAAAAATTCTGTTTCCTTCACAATCCTTTCCGTCGTAAAAAACTTTAAATATAGTGATGTAATCGATTTTCGCTTATAATAATGTCATTTTGTCAAAATGTGTTATAACATGTTGGTAAGACAGTAAAAATATTGATGAGCTTTGTCAGAGCAAACAATCACACCAACTGGATTGTAGTGTCTGTACTGCATAGACACGACTTACATTGGGACAGTTACATAAATAAACTGATAAGGTCGGTTTATTTCAAGATTAGACAATGTGCAAATGAGGGTTACAAGGTGGTAAACCTGAGGGGCTTTGGCAGATGCTGCTTTACAAGACATGGCCCTCATTTAAATAGAGAAGTCAAAGAATAGGTCAGCCGAAGGATAGCTCTTTGTGTGAAAGATCCTTTGGTTTAAATGATGCAACAAAGTACAGTTTGGGGTATTCACAACACGCGCCCGGACCATAAACTTCTGTGTCCAAGCCTCTGCTGTGGGCTCTGCCTGTGAGGTCGATGACGCAGGGGAGCGACTGTGGGAGCTCTTCTGTGACTCCCTCACCTGCTGGCGCTGCCCTCGGACATCTACTCCATGGGGAGTTTCCCTTTAATACTGCCATCTTCATCAAACAGTGACAGTCCTGATACCGGCGTGAATCTAGTTTTGGCTAGTTGTAGTTTCTTGGACCCAAAACAAAACCGGAAGAAATAGATCAGCAACCTGTTGAGTGACTACACAACACACAACAGTGTTGTGTGTGTTGTGTCTGTAGTTACTTGTAATGAAAGGATGAACAAACCTGAGGAAAATGAAAGAATAAGTGATAGTTTTTTGGAGAGTTTAAAAATTGCAAATATTTGAATTAAACCTGTTCTGAAAATGAAAATAGGGTTTTAGCACGCATCCGGGAGTCGCAAAACTATTAATTCTCAATTTCCTCTAACCAATCTCAATGCACAGCGTATATACATGTTTGCTGCATTATATTATAATGCATACGTTCAAAGTTCTGTTAGTATATAGCTGAAAGAATAAAAATTGAATTGAATATATTCCACTAGGAGCAGAATTTGGGACATTTAATATAATCAGGCCTAAAGAAAAATGATCGAAAATGAGTATATCAAAATTTTACATTATGTAGGGGATATGATTGGAGGTAGTGACGTGTTTTAATTCATAAGAAATTTAATTTCCTTAAAAAAATTTAATATAACAGGTAATCTTTCTTAATCGGAAATTAATAAAAGAAGTCTTTGGAGCTATATTCCATGTGCATACTGTAAAGATTTTACGTTTATAAGTTTTTATTTGAACCTGATTATAAAAATGCCTAAATTACAATACGCCTTTAATTCCTTCTGGGATGTTATCTCCAGGGAAGTTATCATTCTGTTACTCTGTACTGTTATAGAACCGAACAGGTATTAAATTCTTGGAATCTGTAAACGTCTCTCATCACGCTATTACATAAAGCTAATTTCCGGTGAAAATTGGGTGGGAGATTCAAATTAACGACTTCTTTGTTGCTCAAGTTTAAACGAGTTAGGAGAAGTTAAGAGTTTAAATGAGGTCCTTTATCCAACAAACTAGTCTTTTACAATTTCTTCTTATTGTGCTTAATGCGTATAAATTAAAAGAATTATTTTCAAAGAATCGAATAAGACAGTGGATGGGAGCTTTATTTTAGTAATTCCTATATCACACTAACGTAGTTTCCTCTTTTATTTCTATTATGTATTTGATTATTAAAGCCGAATGACATAGGGACACTCAGGTAAATTTAGTATACTTAGAATTAATTCAGGCACAATTAATATCAATTAGCTACAGTTAGTGCTTAATTGGCACAACTTTCCATTATGAGATTAAATATTCGTCCATGCTCTTAATATAATATTAGTGGGAAATTATTCCGTATTGGTTTGTTCAACTAATTTTTGATTTTTGAGCTATTTTCACAACTGAACTCAAAAGCCACATATATACTAATATTTAAAATAAAATTACAAATACATTTTTGAATAGTAATGAGTATAGAATTAATTTTTAATGTAGTACAAACGAAAGACATGAATTTATAAAATACTGTTGTTACAGTTTTTAATAATTCCATTGAATATCAGTGCTGTATACAAAGATCCGATCAGAGACTTCCAAGAAACATCCGTTGTTCTCTCCAACACCCAAGTCCTCCGATGGAGCATAAGTTAACTTGAGAGTACTAAAGGCTGCAAAATTATGTAATTTAAGAGAAATGCAGGGTTCTTTTGAGCCTATGCGTTTTTGATAATCATATTTCAATTTATAGAGGTGTGAATGTATAAAGGTACGCAAAATAAACATCTGCAATGCCTCACTGATCATAAGAACAAGCCGTAACATCAAAAAAATAACATGTCACACAATTTAAGAAGAAAATTCAAATATTTGGAAAAACACTACCCAGGAATAATTTTTTGTGGATTAATAATTGTCATTTTTCTAAAATTTAATATAATATGTGAGACATTTATAAAGTAAAAACCAACCATAACATCATTGTTAGGGTGTTGAAGCCTTATGGTAAAGTTGTGTTGTTACCGTCACGTAAAAGGTTAAGGAAAGAAGGGATGCTTAAGTACAAGAAATAAATCCGTTGCTTTTGGTAGTTGAAGAATTCCATGGAAACATTCTTTCAACATAAGCCATCATCGATCCCAAGCATGGACTAAGCTGTCCAACAATTTCGTTTTCATTACTAATACAAAATGTATAAACTGTAAACTGCATTAAGTGCAAGTGCAATAATATACTAATAGGGCCATTTGGAAAGTGGAACCCGTTTGTGCAAAAAAGACACAGGAGTAAATATTAAAAAATTTTTATCGGAGATAGCATTCTTTATACATAATCTCCAAGCAAATTTAGGCATTTGTCATAACGTGTGAGGAGTTATTGTATTCCAGTGTCATAGTACTCCACTAACGTTTAAGTTCTTCATCGCTGAGAAATATTTTTCCGCCAGAAAGTTTTTAAGCTTCATAAAGAGATGAAAATCCGAAGGGCCAAGTCCGGGCTGGATGGTCAAAAGCTTCCCACTTGAAATGCTGCAAAATTTGGAGGGCTGTGTCCGTGCATTCACATTAATTTTAGCTCTACAAGACACCTATAGATCTCTAAATTCATTCTTCACACTACGTTAATCATGTGCCATGATCAAGATGTGTTCATCTTTAGACAAACGTCTAGAGTCTCCAACAAGAACCCTATTCTTGACCAAAAACTATTGTGTTTTAGTGACTTAAAATTCTAAGAGTATTTTAGACTACAGAGAATTCCCTGTTACACAATGCATGTAGTGCAAAAGATGTTAAAGAAAGTTGTAGAATCAAATTCTCCACTACCAAGAGATCTTCGGGATGATGATCAAACTCTGTGCATGTTTTGGCGTTCCATCTTGAACTAAACTTCTTCAGTTCTCCTCTATTCCACACTCTCTTCATCTCATGCCGTTCAGAGGAGATGAATATACTGTATACACAATTCCATACTGGTGAAATAAGCAACGGCTTGAAATGTGAATAATTTTCTTGATAAAAAGAAAATACTTTTTTTGACCAAAGCTTTGGTCCTTACCACCAAAAGTGTCTCTCTACTAACCGCGTGCAACCTTAGCTCACAAGTGTTTTCACACTAAATCAATTAACCAGTTATATATAAATAGGCATACAGTTGGTGGCAAAATAACATACAACTCTATTTATCTTATTGCTGTGTGATAATATTTAACAATAGCGTAACTTTCGGAAACTTTACCTAAAACATATTTAACGCAGAAACAGAATTCTTAACCATATTTTAATTTATATTAATAGGATATTTAATTTGGTTACTTACTTAAATTTGATTACAAAATTTTAATAACAACTATATAGACTACACCTCGATAGGAACGCACACATTTCAAAAACACTAATTAATTAGGTACTAATAAATAAATTGCTTATAATTATCTTTGATTTTGTTTGTTAGATAAGGTTTATTCACGAGGATTGCTTTGTACTTCGCTCAAATCTGTAACATAAAAATAGCGAGCGGATTCCAGGAAGTTAGACGGAGAGATAGAGCACGGAGCCCTTTGTGTTTACGGTGATGAAAAATTATAATTCATTGCAGTCTGTTTATTTTTCTCGCGTATACAGAATAAACTGTATTGCAGAAATATTTAAATATACACCCTTGCTGAATTTGAAATGTAATTAGGCACTAAACATATATTATTGTATGTGAGAATGATTGTTACATATAAGCTAAATATTGAGCAATAAATACACATTTATGTTAATGAGTAAAAATTAAAAATGATTCCCATCACGGTAATGGACATGTACGTTGCGATGCATGTTTCGCCTGAGGGTTGGAATAAATATTGTTATTTAAATAAAACTCTTGATAAAAAACTGAACGTTTAATTGGTACTCTGTTGTTGGCGATTACACAAACATTACCATATAACATGTGAAGAACTAATTGCCCTAAAAATATATAAAACATTAAATGAGTGTTAGGAAAGAATTGGGATCTTTTCCGTTATGTGTCAGCAATTTCTAAAAATTATTTCTATGTCTTTGTAATAAAACGTTTAAAACAATATAGCCTACTATTCTGAATTTAACAAAATTTACAGAATGGGTCAGATCACGCGATGCTTGCCCGCTGCGCAGCGCTTCGCACTGCTTGCTTTTTTAGAAAAAAAATTTACTCGAGCTTGCAAACTCCAAGCCCAGATCAAGCGGCGCGCGTTTATCACTGATATTTAATTACGATCTTTGTGAATGCGGGGACATATTAGTTTGCAAGTTTGCTCAAAATAAAATATTGACTAAACAGGACAACAATACACGCACAGGCAAGAGCAGGAACTGACTGCACCGCTACCGTGGCTCCGTTATCGCGCCGCCTCGTTATCTTGTCCAGACGGGCAAAGTCCAACCGGTTATAACTACTGTCGGCAGTTTGTATTATCTAAAAATACCTATTCTTCCATTACAAAGTGAATTCCACTCAGTTTTGCCTCATAGACAATAAATAGAAATTGCTGACACATAACGGAAAAGATCCAAGAATTGTAAAGGAAACAGGATTTTTCCGGACATTTGCCATAGTTCAGTGAAAAAAGAAATCAGTAACTCTACGTTTCGAGATCTGCAATCTGACCTCTTCTTCAGGTAAAGAACTAACCTAATACATAATTACAAACTAGGTTAAAATAAACAAATCTTACCAAAGCGTTGTGGCACGCCTAGGTCAGGAATCACAACCACCATGTTGTTTTTCAACTTCACTAACTCTATAAACATGCACTTAATAAAAAACTATACACAACACTAGTCATTAAAACTAAAATACGGAATCTGACCTAGGCCACGTAGTGTTACTGAATTCTTGTTGCACTGAACGATGGCAAATGTCCGGAAAAAATTCTGTTTCCTTCATAATCCTTCCATCGTCAAAAATAACCTTCAAACAAAGTCTTGTATTTGCTAATTTTCTACGAAAGTCTTCCTATTGCAACGTGTAAATTTAAATAATAAAATAAAAATAAATTTTTAGTTTTTGTTTGAATATAGTTTGAATTAAAATTAATTTATTTATTAAACTAATATTGGAATTAAATTAATCTAAATTAAGTTAAAATTGGAATTGGTTAATGTATTATGAACTTTTTACGAGTAAACGTCATGGTCCAAGTTTGCTTTTGGTGAATGTTGTAGCCTACCATAGAGGGTTAACCTCCATAACACGTTGTATTCTAAACATCTGTTATGGAGGAACTGTTGTTGGACGTATTGGAAAAAAAGATAGAATAAGTTACTCGTAGTTAGTTAGTTGGAGTTGATAAAAATGTTTATCATATCGTTTAGGGATCTGCTTCTCCTTAGAAAGATTAAGAAAGAATCTTTATCTCCAAATTCTAAGCCATGAAAACAGATTTTTGCGTGGCCTTACGATAAAACTTATATTGTGCCTTAATTCTTATTAGTATTAATTACATTTATTTTTTATGAGGAACTTGCATATTTATAATAATTTCTTTGAATACATGAAAGGTGTAGTTATGTGCATATAATAACATTCCTACACTCCTAAAGAACCGCTATAAAATTATTCACTAGTGTAACTGCTGTACAGTTTAATTTAAACCCTAAATTAGAAATTATTCGAATACACGATTCTAACTGAATTATTCATAGAAGGAAAATAAGAATATTGTAACACTTAATATCCTAGTCGAAGTAGCTTTATTAAATAATTGTGGAAGTAGCTTCAATTCAAGTAGACTCAGAGAAGTTGTTAGTGCGACAGCTGTAGGGTTCACGGTTTACATCTACTCTGCTCTCTTTCTAAGCTCCTCCTTCTAGTTTAAAACCACCTTGGATATAAACAATGCTGCTGGTTTAGTCACGTACTAGAATTTATGACGCAAACCCATTTGATTTTTATAGCAAGGAATATAGTTTTAAACCATTTAATTTTCTAACAATCCCTGACAAAGAAATTACCACAAAAATGTATTATACAGTTCATTGTTGCGTGGAAGACTTATAGTTTTAGATTTTGGATAATGCACGATACAAGTGTGCAATCCTATAAGTGACTCTTAAGGAAATTCAATGAGATTTAATACTGTTGATTAATGTGATTTGTCAAACCAACCAATTTTGACTTCGCTTAATTCAGTCAAAGTTGTCACCATCAAATTTGATTCACAAAGCCAGCCGTTTAGCTTAAGTCCTTTTTGTTCAGTTGAGGTGCCTTATTTTAAATTTGGCCATCCAAACAAAGTAGGAGCCCAGATGTGGTTGGGCCTCGGTTTATTGGAGGCTCATAAAACTGACTTACTTTGATTTTGGAAAGTCTACTGCAGAATAAAACATGGCAAACCACCGGTTGTGGAAGGCGTGGAGGTCATAGTCTTCATCACACTTTATCAATGCTGTATTTTCAAAAGAATTATTTAAAATAAAATCTCATGAGATTGGTATTCATTTACACATTTACAAGTTGGCGTGTTGGTTCATTTGTAACTTAGAAGTCTTGTTTATATATTTAATTTGTGTGTCAATAAAAACCTGTACTAAGGCAGCATTTTTAACTAGAAAATATGTTGGTTAAATGACGTGTAAACTGTTTACAGGCGTTTTCGTACTACAATTTTTTGATTACATGTAGTGAAAACATTTTTATTTAAAACGTAATTTATGGTGAAGTTAGTTTTTTCATCAATTGCTATTACTATTTATTTAATAATAGCAATACTAATAGCACTATGTATTTTGAAGGAGGGTATAAATGAGTCGGATTCAGTTAATTTATCACGAAACAGGCCAGACAAGACGGCGAGTTATAGAGGAAGCCTTGACTTTTACTTTGCAATTATGGGCCGATACAAACTCAATTAGTGGCGGCGTCTTGTAGGAAGTTCAGTGGCTGGTCTAAACTGCTGTAACTTCCTTAGCTGGAAGTTTGCCAGAGTAAAAGATTCCTTAGGAAAAAAAAAACAATAGTGGCTTAAACTAGGTAATTGTAAGTAAAAAGGATGTTTTGATAGTAGAATTGTTTGTGGAATGGAACCTTTTTTACTGTTCCTAAGCAAAGCATGAAATTACGTGATCATTATTGTGCAAGTCAAGACTGGTAATAATAATTGAAAAAGGATTTTATTCGTACTTTGTGTATAGGTGGTTTAAACTTCTTAATTTTATTAAAAAAATTCATAGACTAAACTAGTAATATGAAAAATAATGTTTGGATATATTACTGCTGGAGGTTGTGACTTATATTTATAAACGGTTTATCGTTGTATGTCTATTTTGGAGAATAGGTCTATAAACTTTACAAAGAATAAATTTTGCCCGTTTAAATCATCAAGGGTTGAAATAAAAACATATCCCGTACTTTTTTTTATTGAATATTGTGTTTTTATATTTTTGCAAATGATTGTTTACGAATTATCTCTCTTATTCTATGATACATAAAGTAGCCGAAGACAAAAAAACATGAAGAAATACAGTGTACCAAAATATATTTATTTTTAAAATAAACGATAAAAATCCTTTTGAGGTTTAAAAATACTTATCCTTTATTGTATTAATAGATTAATGAAGTAAGAATATACATTTCGGATATAATTAAAAGAGAAAAACATTATTATTAAACTTCGTTTTGGAACATTATTAATTTGATTTGGTTCCTTTTTTTACGCATTTTATAATTTTTGAAAACACCATATTGTGGTTATATGAATAAGTATGAAACTCTGAATCACGACGAGAATCACATATAAAAAGAATAAATTTATTAAAAATGTTGAGTAGTTAAAACAATTATGATTAATGTTTAAATTTTAGAAAACAGGTAATTCCTGTTACAGGGAAGGAAAAATGTCTTACTATCGCAAAATAAAATGTAGTATTTTGAATATAATTAATCTAGGTACGTATTTAAATAAACATTTAAACCATTATACTTATTATATTGGTTTAGGATTTTCCAGCTAAATACAAATTTCCAAATTGTCCATCACTTTGGGCAATGGCCTCCAATCTTTGGGAATATTTGACATATTAAAACCCCTAGTCTTCGAAAACCTTACATTTAGATATCCATGTAGCTTATAGAAACTTCAACCTCAAGCAATCGAGTTCTTTAACTACTTCTTTCTGTTAGGATTCGTTAACTGACATCCTTCAGGAATCATATTGCTCCAAACTTCTGATTTTCCTAGTAACCAGGAATTTCTGGTACCAAGTCTTGCATGGGAGCCAACAATCTGTAGTAACTCTGTATCCATCAAAACTGTCCCCATTCCGTTTTAGAACCAGAGTAATTGTCTGTGATGGGGGGGGGGATACCTCCTCAATGTGGGTATCTATCCTGTAACCGCCAGCCTTTAAAAGTTGTTTCTTGGAGTCTTAACCCCTCTGATATGTAAGAACCCTTATCTAGAAGAATCATATTTTTCTCTGAATATTTGGAACTTGCCAGTTAATGAAACCCAGGTCGTGGGCTCTGGAAGCAACTAAAATATAGAAAAATCCATATCCTTGGAACCTCTCGCCTCTTGAAACCTCCTAGCTGTGGAACTATGTGTCCTGTAGTAACCCATAGAAGGTTTTGTCATCAGAAATTAAATGTTTGTTACATGAAGAATAAGAGTCTTCGATGTTACAAAATGTGTGCTCTCGATGAATTCTAGAAGTCTTTATTAGTCCTCGCCTCAGGGGGTTTCACCTTCAAATGTACACCCTGAAATGTCCAAAATTTATTGGATTTATATATATTAAAGCTAAATGTATATCCGTAACATAATCTGCGTACTCCACGAATATCATTTTTGTGAATATAGATTGTATCTAGTAATTAAAATTATTAATATTACGTTATTCATTCGTAGTATGAATTTGAATCTAATAACTCCCAAAACGTTTAAAATTATCTATACATGAATACAATACCATCCTTATATTAACTCTTTAAAATTAAGTAGAATAAATGGATATTTATAACTTAAAGAAACTCCCATTATAATGAATATTTCAACAACATAAAATTAGAAAGAGTTTTAAGAATTTTAATTGTAAATTTTTGCAACTGTTTCCGTAAAAGAAAAGCTTACTAAACAGTGAGATGTAATCATTAGAAGATAAAATATTTAAACACCGACGAGCGCAAAGAGGCTTTTATATTTTAAAAATATATCTTACATACACAAGTATTAGGTTATTTACTCTGCTCGCAGGGTAAAATAATTCTTATTTTACATGTAATAAAAGTTGAGTAATGACGTTCTTCATCCATCACAAAAACGTATTGTATCAGAACTGAAATAGTGGAGCATTATTTATGAGTATAACAAATGAGTTTAGCATATTGAGACAATCAGAGAAATTTTTGAAAATGTTATCTCTTATCTATCTCCCTTCATTTATTGTACTTTCTAAGATAAACAATAATTACTACAATATCATCTGCTTGTAACAAAATTATACTTTTCTAATTTATTTTGCAGGTACTGATACTTTTATGGTTAGTAATAATGGATACTGAAAAAATAATAATAACAATAATAGCAATTCAAAATATGTCAAATTCAATATGAAACAGTTTTTAGTAACTAACGAGACGTTTTCAGCAACCGGAATTTTTGAAATGTTAACAATTATTGCTTTTAGGTACGTTTTATAAAAACTGTCTCTACCATATATTTAGTCATACATGAAACGTTAAATGCTTAAAATTTAGGTTTTTTATTAGACTAGTAAAAAGCGTTCCTGAGGCGAGAAAAACTTTAATAATGAGATAATTGTATTGGACCGAAAGTATCTATGTAATCATTGCTTTTCATTAAAACGGGAGAACCTGCTCAAGTTAGTAAAACTATTCCCTCTGAAGTTTTAGCATGATTGGAGGTAGTAAAATCAAAGGAATTATATAATTAAAGATTTTTGTCTTATGATAGATTTGAAGGATATATTCTCTGAAAACGGAAGCAGTGTGGTTTCAGCAGCTCCTTATCTGCAACTGGGACTGGGGTAACGTAGATGAAAGGGTCGAGACAGTAGAGGAGTTTTTTCCGTATTAGTATACAGTCTCCGGAACATTGAGGAGATATATTCATATTTCGGTCTGTCTGCCCCCACGATATCTAGAGAAAGAACTGACCTATAGATTAAAAATTTTGCATGTAGCCTCAATGAGGACTGTTATGAGGTACGTAATGTAGCTTACTTCTACATTGTAATAATGTATTATTAAATGTAACAGATTAGTGTAAAACTCTGTGGCGTGGACGAAACAGAGAGATTTTCCACTGCAATTTTCGAGAAATCATGTCGTAAGATAAATAACAATCTTTTTTATCACTACAGTTACTGCATTTGAAAACGGTTCCAAAATGTATACCGTAGGTTTTCAAACACCTTGAATGGTTTTTTTTCATATATCAGAACCAACGTTACGGAAATAAGGCATACACTTAATTAATAATAATGGAGGGGAATGTTCAACACCTCAGAGTTTCCAAAGACTGTTGTGGTATTCAAAGTTGGAATACTTAGATGATTGTTTCCCGAGAGAAATTGCTTTTCCTGAAACTTTAACCTAAGTATCACAACAAAGTGGCAACCTATTGATGACAAATGACCAAAATGGCTTTTTTCTTCCAGTGGCTTTCCACTTAATGATAAATCGACATAAAAATTATCATTTTTGTACATTTGCTTTATTAGTTAAGCGATTATTAATTCTTAATAGACGGTCGTCCAAAGAGACGTAAATCATAATAATTAACTTTTTAAAGAATTTTCAGCCAAATACCAGTCGAATATCGATAGCTTTTCATACATAAATTATATATATATATAGTTAATTAAATAACAAATTAAAGTATTGACGATTTTCCTATGAATTTTATACTACTGCAGTGATGTTTGTGCCTTAAAAGTACAACCACAGTTGTAAGTAACTCCATTAAAATAATTATTTCACAACTTTAATACAGTAACGATAAATATATTTTATTATATAAATTAATACAAACATAAATTAACATATATAACATTTAAGTCACAAGAAATAATCTATTAACATTTTCAAATCAAAATATATATGATCAAAAAAGAATTAAAAAAAGAGGTTAATGAAAAAAATGTATACAAGTATAAAGAAGGCGTTATTAGTTTCTAAAATTCGAATACAAGATTTATTAAGTTATATCTTTATATCTATAAATAAACTTCTCCCGACCTGATATCCTAAATCATTAATGATAAAAAGAGAGTGGAAGAAGCGATGTCAAATACAGAATTAGAGTTTAGTGTAGCTAATGATTAGAATGATTGCTTGGGTAAACGGTTATCTCTGTCTATGCTTGATGAAACATAGAGATTTGTATCTGATTGCCAGGCTCAGTATCTAAGAAAGGAAACTATTAGCACATCTACTATGTCATCAGATATTTACATAGAGGAACAGGAAAAAGGGGTTAGATGTATTGATATCTCTGCCCATTCTTGATAAACATAGAGATTTGAATCTGATTGCCAGGCCCAGTATCAAGAAAAGGAAAGCATTATCACACCGACTGTGTCATCAGATATTGTCAAAGAGGAAGAGAATAAGGGTAGGAGGAATTATTATCTCTACCCATTCTTGATAAACATTGAGGTTTGTATCTAATTACTAGCCCCAGTGTCCAAGAAAAAAAGCGTTAGCATTTCCGTTATCAGGTATTGTCGAAAAGGTAGAGGAGAAGGGATGGAAGGAATCTCTTAAGTGCGACATATTGGGAACATTTGTTAAATCAAAGAACAGTAATAGCGAGATAATTCTGATCATTCTGAGGGTAATTTCTTGATTGTATTATTATGAGTAGTAAATAATATATATATATATATATATATATATATATATATATATATATATATATATATATATATATATAAAGATTTAATAAAGAACCTTAAAAAGCTTATTCGTAAAAATCCACTACATTGTTGTTAACATCGTTGTATGTACTTGCAATGCATGGATTTAACCTGTTTTTAACGTTTGGTGCTGTAACTCAGTTATTTGTCATTCAATCTTTTTGAAACAAAAATTGTTGAATTGGTAATAAAATATGCTAAAAAAAGGTATCTTGGTGAATTTGTTGTCAAAGTAGCCGTTTCAAAGCTAATACAATTTGAAAATGTTGAACGGCCGCCATTTTGAAATGCAATCAGATATTTGTTTTATTTTTTTCACTGAAAAGGACCAACACTAGGTTAACATAACTGTTAAGTTTGAATTCTGTATCTTAAGTGATTTTTGAGTAGTAATTTTTTTCCCAAAAAACACATACAGACAGACAGACGCTAAACGAAGTGAAATAGGGCACCTGTTATATTGCATTATTTGTTAGTGTTGGCCTGCTGAACAATGTGGCAAAGTTTGTTCGAATGGTTGCTGGACACCCTGTATATATTGCGTTAACTTTGAAATGTATAGGAAATAATACAATATAATTTAGAAAGGCCTGTAGTGGTTTCTGTTTTAAATTCAACACATTGGAAAGACGATTGTATTGTTACAAAATCCATACATCCAAGAATACAAGTGTAAATTCCTGTGCACTTTCTTGGTGAATAAAGCATTGAACGCTGAGACGTTGTATTCAATAAAACACGGAACTTACCTTAATTGCAGAGAAAACTCTACAGACAGCGTCAGTAATCAATGTCGACAAATACTTACTTGGCCCCGATCAGAACACAATAGAGCTAATTATTATCCTGTTGCTGGGAAGCAGTGCTTGAAACTGTTGAAGTTTTAGCTATTTGTGTAGCGTAGTATTATTATGAAGAGTTTGAGAGAATACCATCCACGAGTTCAATATTTTAACCGTCACTGTGCTCTTATATATATTTACTGTTCCTCAATAAGCTTTAGAAAATTTTTACGATGATGGGCAAGGCGCATCCATTGTCGTACGAAAACAAGTAAAAAGGAATTAGTGGATTTCAGCTTTTCCAGTATTACAGTTATAAAATCATGATATGATAAAGAAGGAGGGTGTGAAATTAGCAAAACTCTTCACGCACACAGAACTGAGTTTTATACGCCACCACGTTATTTCATCAAGGTACAAGTGAAATGCCCTCATATGCATCATATTTCCGTTCTCTCAACAATTTACTGGGTAGTTTGTTCCGGTCACTGTGTGATCGATCAATTTTTTGTTTTGTTTTATCCGTAGAAACGAACAAGAAATGGCTAAAACCCACATTATGTGAAACAAATCATTACCGATAATAATTCACTATACGAGCCACTTATCTATATGACCATTATTTAGATTTCAACATTCCACGTTATTAGAATTTACTTGGCTGTTTCAGGATATACCGATGCACGTCTCCATGCTGACGTACTTGCTGATAGCCTTTGACCGGTTCCGGTACCTTCAGGATCCTACCAGAGCACGCATCCCGGCCTTCGTCATGGCTACTGGGTCCTGGCTCATGGCACTCTGCATAGTGCTGCCCTACCCCATCTACACTACGTATGTGGACTTAGGGGTGAGTGTCTTACCTTCATATTAGAAACTCCTTCCAAAGTAATCGTTTCTTAAAGCCTTACCAAACATTATAACAAATACTGAGTTGTTTTTTTAAAATTAATTGCCAATGAAGGAGCTGGAATTCCAAGCACTTCAGTTTCCAGCAATCCATTAGATAAAATGGGAAATATACGATGTGAGGAAATAAATTGTTATAAAGGGGCCGTGATCAACACGGTCTTTCAAGACAATTAGATGACATGGTTGTGTCATAATTATTATACGTGAGTATTCATATTAGTTAGATTTACCTAATACAATCTAGGAGATCTCCAATAAAAATAGGAATTTTCCCAAACATTAGGGAATATAAATAATACTACCCTACAAAATGACTTCGACTTTGTACTTACCATTCTCTTCACTTGTTATACTATAAAATGTGTTAAAAATTTAAGACCACGCGGAGTTGAAAAATCGAAAGATAAATTATTCAGTTTTAATTTTTGAGATCAAATATATGATTGAATATATTCCCCATACAATACGCAGTACTTTGAAAAATTTAAATTTTATAACCTAATGATCGGTGTACTTAATACTCTTACTTTTTTCACAACAAAATAATTTCTCTCTTTTTCAAGTCATAACTAAACTGATTGTAACATTTCAACAGTTAATAGGGAGTCATTGTATAAATATATGACTGATCATGTAATATAATACATATATAATGCAAGGTTATGTGATATTTCAGAAGTATGACAAGGTGCAGCTTCAAGGGGTGGGAATCTGCGCCGTCAACTTGGCTGACGACATGCAGGAGTATGTGCGAGGGTTGTTCTTCGCCATGTGAGTAAAGGACATCAAATCAAATAGTTTATTTACTCGTTACAACATAAGATTTGGAGCATTAACACAACAATCTTAGCACATCAAACTGACAAAATATTCATACAGTCAAGTCTCTTACATCCATTACCAATTGCAATCACTTCCAGCACCGGAATCAGTCATTGAATTGGACGGACTCCCAGTTAAATGCGAGAGTATATGACGCCTTAGGTGTAGAAGCATTTTTTATAAAATCGGGCAATCTGTTGATGAATTGAACACCTGCCTACGAAATCAAGGTGCTCATTCACTACCGTCCTGTTTCTTCCAGTACGGTAGATGTCCCTCCCTCTTGTCTCATACTCATGCATGTCCCGGCTCCTGACTAGGGCACATTTAGACATACGGAATAAAGTTGTTTCCAACATCTAAAAACTGGGCAGAGTTAACAGTTGCCAGTTTTTGAATGTTGTCCTGCACAACCCTCTGAAAGTTCAACTTGGCGATAACATGAATAACTTTTTTTTGCAATCTGAACACCCTCAGGAACTACTGCTTGCACAGGCTCCCTACAAAACCACCCCGTACGAAAGGTAGGTGTAAAGCAACCCATAATATGCCGCGATTGGTACCTGACTAGGGCAATATCCGGCCAAGGATCTCTAGACGTATATTCTTGAAGGACAGTTTGGGGCATATATGGTCAATGTGATTATTCCAAACGAACCCCCGATCAAGATGTGTGCCAAGAAATTGTGATAAATGGACTTTCTCCAATATAGAATCTGACATCTTGGTAGCCAAACCACATTGGTAATCCACTGGTCGCAATGTGAAATTCAACACGTTTGATTTCGTTGAGTTTGTTTGAGGATTAAGGCTGCTGAAGTGTTGAACACAGTTGTTGAGATCAACAAAGGTTTGTTGCTCCAAACATTTTCGTGATATATCTCTGTTATGAACAGTCGTGTTATAAAAATACTGTACGATTTTACCGATCTGAAGCGATGAATTTATGTCGTTGACTTATATCAGGAAAGTAATTGGGCTGAGTATAGAGCCTTGAGGAACTCCATAGCTCAGTTGAATTGGTTTTAGATCTGGACCAATTGGTCTGTGGCTTAAAAATGATTTAAGCGGTAAAAGCGGCACGCCTCGGATGCGATGAGAATATAGTTTTTCAAGCAGTATTTCACACAAAAAAGCAGTATTACAGTCAAATGCTTTAGAAAGGTCGAGGAAAACACTTAATGTGGATCTTGACGTTCTAACCCATCTCCAACCATATCGATCAGACTCACCATTGCGTCTATCGTTGATCTAATTTTCCTGAATCCAAACTGGTTGTTGAAAAGTCAAGGATTCTTGTTAGAAAAAGTTTTCGAATATTTTGCTCAAAACCGGCAACAGACATGGATGTATTTAGTCTATTATGAATCCTGCTGTAGCCACATAGCGGGTTATACTGACGGTGTAGATAGCCATACCGGGAGAACACAAGTTGTGTCGTAGCCAAGGGAAATCATGTGAATGAGACAATAATACGAAACATGTAGAGAGCCGACCGAACTTTTACCACGGAAAATACTCAATTTTATTTACGAGAGAGAGAATCGGTTTTAATATAAACAACGAAAGGTCTAAAAGGTTCAATATAGTTGTTTTACTAAACGTATTTGTTTTAAATAGGCTATACAATTGAAAGCAATTTAAATTTAAAAAAAAAGGTTTTTTATTATCATTGTAATAATATAAACAATTATCAGCAGTAAAATTGAAACCTTTTTAGAGAATTTTAGTATATGTATTTAAGCCATAAAACATTTCAAATCCGCTTTTTTTTGTGTTAAGTGTACAAATAAAATGAGATAGAGAGAATTACGATTACGAAGCAATGAATGAAACCATCTAGAAACTAAAAAATAAGCAAGTAGTCATAACAAGATTGAAAAATAACAAGAGGTAACAAAATACACATATAAAATAAAATAAAAGGATGCAAGATGTACAGTTTGATTTTACAATGTAATATACTGTACGGTTGTATAGGTTTAATAATTATGCCATACGAATTATATTTCAACTTTATAAAACCTCATATTAATTCTTTTGTGAAACTATCATATACATTAATCATTGAAATAAAAACATTCCATATGAATTATATATTTACTGCATATTAATTTAAAACTGGCATCAATATTTTTGTATTAACTTGCCAATACAACACGAGTAGATAAGTCAGTAATCGTTTGAGTAGAATCGATCTCCTTTTTTTAGGATTCAGCAAAGTAAAGCGCCTGTTTTGGTAAGCATTTGAAAAAGGCAAACATTTGTATTGCAAAATAATGAATTTTACTTTATATCCATATTTCCATCAGTGTCAAGCACATCTCCTTTTCCAGTCCTATCAGCATTAGATAAAGCCGCAGACTCAGTCCTTGACGCATACACCTTGAATATGGCACAACCAAAATTAGGTGCCAATTTTGAGCACATAAGCGGCAGTCTCTGATGTGTTATATTTTTATTGTAGGCTATTTAGTTATATTTAATAACTCTAGATAATTTATTTTTAGGTTGCTATAAAAACTTAGTTGGGGAGCAGTCAAGCAGGCTTTTCTTTTTAAAGCGATAGCGCAATTTCACCCAAGAAAACAAATTGATTACCAGCCGAGCTAGTTTTGGTGGAGCTCAAAATAGGAGGGTATAAAAAAATATGAATATTATAATTGTTTTCGGCCTGACAATTATAATATTTTTAATAGCCTGACACAATTAAAATAAATAAGTAAGATCTTTATTTAGCAAATGTTCATCAGTACAAAGTCTGTCAGACAAGAATTAAAACAAAGCATGAAATCATAACATAAACGTAAAACAATACGATTTGCATAAAACTAAACAGATGTACTTACCTAGGACAAGTAAACACTTCCTCTTCGCACTTTACCTTTACACTTTTTCTTCACTTTTATTTATTTATTTATTTTTTTCTGACTGTTATAATTTTTTAAGTTGGTGTCAAAGCATTGTACCTCTTTGAACCAAAGTAATAAAAACCTTTTCCCTGTTTCCAGCTTTGTCGTTGGCAGGTGAAATAGGCTGACCTGTCGGGTACTGCATACCAAGTTATGCATCAAGTTCTAAGTCTTATACAGAAAATAAATACGAAACAGTCTGTGACCAGTTTAATTAACGTCGGTATTGAAGCTGAGTTAATTGAATCTCACGTCAGAGTCTCCAATTATTGCCTTCTATTAACCATCAACCTTGACGGCGTTACTTACAAATTTGGCAATCGATGGTATTCTCTCAGAGTCTTGGTTGACAATATAGAAACATCAACTCCGTGAACGTAAATTTGAATGAGACATGTCTAAGTTATTATTGAATATACTGTACTTTATTTTCTTTCCATAGATCGTAATGAGCATAATATATAGCAGGAAATAATATTTGAACGAACAATGTCCAGCTTGAAAGGTTCTGGCAAAGCAAATCTGTTCTTAATCTGTAAAGGGCGTTAGTGTGATTGTAATTGTTTTACCTATAGATTTGATATGATTGAACAAATTGAGTTGGGAGTCAATAGTGACACCGAGAATCTTTAGAATATTACTTCACGTCAGAGGCTTATCCTCTAGTATATATATAGTCCAGAGACTAAAACCAATATGTGTGCTGACGGTTGGCTTTAGATGTATCAAGTTAGAAAACATAATCTCAGAAAAAGTTTATCTTTTGGAATATTTAACCCTTTTGATACCACTCCATTTCGACCTTCACCAAAAATAGCGTGGCTGTCGATCGATTACTGTCTTTACGGAACATTCCACTGTCACTTTCAAGAAATACCTGTTCGCATGCTTATACAGAGCTAATTGGCTGTCGGCTCTTAGAACTCAAATCTGGTACTCAAATTAAACGTTTTAGTACATATAATAAGTGTGTGTTTTTTTATTATTAGTTTATTTTCTTATTTTTAACTAAATAGACTATTTTCAAGATACAAATATAGTCAAAAGTGACCTAATATGAATAATTTTGTGACAAATATATTTTTAATTGGTAAACATTCACACAATCAGCGCCGCCCTTAATTTACTCGAGGCCGAGAGCAAGGTTAATCGCGAGGCCCTTCAACTTCAATTTCACATCCCAGCCAGTTCCCTTTTTACTTCTACCAGAGCTTGCCTGCTGTACTGATTGCAATAGAGTGTTTGAAACCTTTTAGGTGGAGATTGTGACTCCCTTATTCAATATAATGTGTTAAGTAAGATATCAATAAACTTGATTAAGATTGACTGCGTGGTTGTATACTAGGACATAAGTTAATTGCCTCATAAATGTAATATACTGTTAAAAAATAAAGCTATTTTATTACTGGAAATCTTAATTAATTTGAAAGCAAAAACACCAATAATATAATTTGTATTATTGCAAAACATGCACTTTAAACTGGATATTTTTTTCAAATGCAAAATCATTTAAAGAAATCCAAAATAAGATTCCTCGATACACATGACACAATTTCTATAAAGAACAAAATAATCTTGTAGATAATGAACCCGGGTTAAAGTTCAAAATACAAATACACCGTTACTTTTTATATTTTTATATTTCTGGCGTATTTTATATTTTTACAAAATATAAAATACGCCGTTACTTTTTTTATCTAATTAAATATTATCTTTATTTCTTACATTTACAGAAATATGCTTTCCTGTTTTGAAATATTATGACCGTGTATTACTTAATGACATGATTTTATTTAAGTACCAAATTGTTTATTCAAAATTAATTATACTGTTTGTATGATTCCTCAGAATTAAACACAAACTATTCAACATTGAGTTGAAAATTAGACGATCTATAAATTAAACAGTTCAGGTCTTTCTATCTTACATTTCTATACAGTTCATTATTTTACATTATCAGCAAAGCACTTCAAATTGTTCGTAATAAGTAGTTTTTGTCTGGTTTAGAAACATTATTACCGAGATCTATCTAATGCAACACTAGTGAAACCTATCGGCCAGAAACCATCCTCAGTGGGACGTGTAGGTTTGTATTGACTTTGTCGTCAATACAATAAGTGACGCCGTCAAGGCCTATGGTGGAGAGGCATCGATATCGACGAGAGAGGCAGGTAAGAGCTGACACCCTGCTGTGACACGGCTCTCGCTCCTCTAATTCAATTAGGACTGATTAATCAGTATTCGATTCCTATATTAATTCAATACAACGATAAAATACTATCTATTTCTGTATTTTTTCTGAATTGGAGTTATACATTTTGTGCAAAAAAACTTCGTGTACTCAGCTTCAGATGCTTGTGTAATTTAAACAAAAAAATAAAAAAACTAAAATTACATTATGACTATTTTTACAAATGAAAAATCTTAGATTCTGTATAAATATCTTAAAACCCCGATATCCGAGTTTGTAATAATTATTTTCAGAGAAAAGCAGTCATATGTGATATCATATGTAACCGAACAGTTAGGCGACACTGCATAGCAAAAAAACTCTTGGATACACACAATTGAACAGTACTCTAAATTTCTTATAAAAAATCACATTTAATCAAATGAATCAGGTCAGAATAGAATTAATAACTGAAATATTTCTGCTCGCTCAACCATACCAACCATCTTCCACCTATCCTATATACTTTCCATAATGCACAACAAATTAATAAATAAAGACGAAGTAAACATTGTAGAAGTCCAACTATCTCTTATGTAGTTATGCTGGTGTTAGTGTACAGTATAGTAAACACTCTTTTAAGATTAAAAAAACAGTCTACAGTATTTTCGAATGTATGTGGTTCAACTGCAACACAAATTGTTCTCAACGATGTTAAATAAACCCTGGATTACGTGGTTAGTAGCATAACAACGGGTTTAATATACATAATTAATTTATCTATAGTTAAACCGATATTGTGATGGCTTTGTTATTTCCATTTATTGCAGCTTCAATGGAAAAGAAATTATTAAAAAAACTGTCAACAAATTCAATTATTTGTCAGTTACAAACTTTCTATTTATTTATGAGTATTTTATTTAACCTAGGGTAAGCTAAAGCACAAAGTCGAAAGAAGCACCAAGTTTTGTATAAAGTTCTAACTCTTATACAGTAAATAAATAACAGTCTGTGACCCGTTTAATTGACGTCGGTATTGACGCTGAGGGAATTGAAGCTCACGACAGAGTCGCCAACTACTGCCTTCTGTCTACCATCGACCTTGACGGCGTCACTTAGAAATTCGGCAATCAATGGTATTCTCTTAGAGTCTTCGTTGGCAATGTGGAAATCATCATTTAATTGCGTTATCCAAATTTTCAATGAAATTACTCAAGTATTTAAGAATAGCCTTTAAAAATGAGAAAATATTTTTGCCTATTTAAAATGTATTTTTTGCAATATTCTTTAAAAAGTGTTAGATATATAGCATATAAATTGACTCCTTAACCTAACACATTTAATTCAACAGATTTTATCTTCTTTTTACTATATCTCTAGAGATTCTCCTGATAAAAAATACAATTTTTATTAATAACATCACAACATCGATTTATAAACTTGTTTTTGTACTTTGAGGGAGTGATCATAAAAACAAAATAAGCACTAAATATAATTTCCTAGAAAATACTCAGTAAATTTATAAATTTGAATGATTAAAAGTGGGACTATAACTTCTGTTCTTGGCACGGTAACGTGATTTATTTCACTATCATAAGTTATGGCAGTATATTAGTATTGTGATTAGCCACCTAAAAAATATAATTATTTGGAATGTGTGAGGGATAAGCTAATATGATTACAGAGTACTCTTTTATGAAAGCTATTTTCAGTGATATATTGCATTGGATGCGTTATATGAAATTAACGACACTATTACGCATTTAAATTAGATGCACCATTAATTAACGCGAATTGATCTTTTTATTTCAGTAAGCGCTCGTTTTAATGAAATGTTTTCGCCCTATTAGCAATTTTCTGATTACTGGATTAATGGAATTGAATTTTATTGTTCATACGGCTCCATTGTTACAGAATTATACTAAAGTGGTTTGCCAATTGGAATATATGTAACAGCATTTTGTATATATATACCGGGTGTCCCAAAAGTCTCACCCCTCTTCTAACTTTTGAACGGAATTAAACAAACCAATATCCTTTGGGGGGTAGTTATATAATGACAAATGATGATTTTTGCGCTACATGAGAACTTAGCCCCTCAACCCAAAATGGGGGGTTGGGGGTCAAGTCAAAAGTTTTAAATCAAATGACACTTCACTTTAAAGGTCTTTATAAAAGAAGAACAATGCCACAGACTAGAGGTCTCTATCTCAATCCAGTACGAAACAACGGCTTGTCAAAGTTTTATTGAAAAGTTACGCTAAAAAACACTATTTTTCTTAACTCATCTGTTCAGACTTATTCTTAATACTAAGACGTGCTATATTAAACTTAAAATAATTAAACTTGTATATATACACAAGTTATTCATAAAAGGATGTCACTAACTCTAATGGGTGATAGTACATATTATTTCAAACAAAAACTCATATTAAGATAGGTCAAGAAATGTTTCGTTTAGCCGCCATTTTGTATTTTTGAGAAAAAAATAATATCTACATTTAGTAAAGCCAACAGATACCAAACTTCGCACATAGCTACTAATACATAATAAGATATATATATATATATATATATATATATATATATATATATATATATATAAAATAATAATAAACCCCTTCACACGAGTTTAATCCATTTTCAAATGTAGATAAATAAAATTACTAATGAAACAAAATTACTGCAATTTTACGGTGAGTAAGTTTAAGAAACTGAGTAAAAGATAATGCTTCCTACCTATTATTTGCTTGTTCGACACTGAGTTAGCTATTTAAAAACTAGTACTCCAGGTTAAATTTGAAAAAAATGACAAAACTGGCATTATTACAATTGTTTACCAGAAGAACATATCACACCTTATCAGATGAGTAAGGTTGACGGTTAAATTCCAGAGAATATAAACATGAAGATAAGAGTAATTGCCTTGCACCTCATGGAGTGACATTGAAGTTGGGCTTGTGGACTACGTATTCGAGGATAGTAAGCGTTTGAGGACCAGCAACAATTTTACGAATTTTATAAGGTCATTGGTTACAGAGTGTTCGATTGTTTGAAAACAAATTGGAATAAATAAATTGAAATTTTTGCCTACAGAACTGAAACTGATTGAGATAAAGTCAAAGTTAAAAAGATTGTTCCATACTATCTTTAATGTTGTGATGTGCAAACCATACGGTTGTATTTAATATTTTATAGTTGTAAACGTTTTTTAATTTTCAAAATTTAAATAATTTTTAGAGTAGAAATTCTTTGGAAACAACTTTTTAGATCCTCTATTAATTTTGGGTAACATTTGGAGTCTCATAAATTGTTCAATAAAGTAACAATAGCAAACCTGTTAAAGCCTTTTTGTTTTAGATTTGTAACACCCTGTGAATTTACAGTAAGATAAATTGAAACATTTTTTGAAATGCTCGTGTGAAAGAGAACTAAATGAGGTATTTACATTTGAAAATTTCCCAAAACAACCCCCATCCCATGAGGCCTATTTTTGGAGAATTCAAAATCATGTTATCGTATTCATTACCCACGAAATAGTGGGTGGGGGGTTCAGTTGAAACGGAGTTTCTATCTTTACCATTTTATCGGTATATCACAAAATTATAATTCTGTATCATGAAGAAGATATTTCTTCTCTGTGGTTTGATTAAGTTTTGTACAAAAATACTATTTTATTTATTACAAAATACTGAGAGTTACTGAGAGTGCGTGAGTAAGTTTCTCCCGTTTTTTCCAGAGGTGTTTGACCCTGTCGTGTAACGCTCCTAAGCGACAGCACCCATATACCAAATAATAATCAATAACCAACATAATCAATATATATACATATATATATATATATATATATATAAATAATAAATATATATATATATATATATATATATATATATATATATATATATGTATATATTTAATAAGACATTTTTAAATTTGTGTCTTTTTTATACACATAGTATATAAGCAACAGACTAGAAGAGTGTAGATATTTTTCTAAAATTTTTACCTGTTCTTGACGGCAAACATAAAACTCTTATTCAGCATAAGAACGATGTATGCTTATGTGTTAAAATCTATTATTATATAGTAGAAAGGAAGATCGAACTCGTTAGAGAACCTCTGCCCTAGAGAAGCTGTAGATCAATAAACCTTGATTGTTCTACCGCCACAGGCATGCTGCTTATCCGGTATTCACAGTTAAATAGCCTAGGACCGGAACCAACAGATAGCTAGCGGTATTACGTCCCTCTACAGACAGCTGTAGACGCTCTGACGACAAAGCGATCCCTTGCTATGAGGTGGATTTGACTGCAGCGAAATTAGCCTTTAGTGGGTATTGCGATTGTAGTGTCTACAAAGAAGAGAATTTAAATTCTAATATAAGTTCTAAGTAGGTAAACTATATTTTTTGTAGACAGCACATTCCATAGTTCCTGTTATGTGAAAATGACAATTTGATTTGAATTTTTAACACTATTCTTAATTTGGATTGCTTTTCACAGGGCTGCTTCCTAATTGAAAATTCGTTTTAATATTATTATTTCTTACTTTTATTGTATCAAAAGGGATTGTTCTAAAATCAACAAGGGAATTCCAATTCTTATATTAGAGTCAGTTGTGCAAGGATTGTTTAAAATTATAATTGATTTCAAGAACAAACTTTCTGATAATGTCCTTTCCCACCTACCTTTCTTATAATTAAACATAATTTTAAGGAGCCGATTTCAAGCACATAGTTTAGGGACTTTATATGTTCAGTTCTATGTAAAGGTTATGATGTAACAAGGTTGATATTAAAACTTTTATGAGGCAATTACATATAACATCCTGCGAATATATAAAATATTTACTGATAAAAAAACCACGATATAATGAAAATTAAAGTGTAGAAATTTTACATAAGTCTGGAACTATAAAGAAAGAAAGAAAGAAAGAAATACATTTATTTCCAGCCATAAGCAATACATTGAACATCCATAGTAACTATGTATAGAAATGAGAGATCCTCGCATGGGGTCGTAACCTGTGCGCGAGAATCGAGTCCAATCAGTCCACATTCAGTAACTAAGTGATATATCAACAATTAGCAGCAATTTTACACATTCTCTGATTAAAGTGGAAATAACAGAAGCAATATATGTGGCCGCACAGACTGTGGCTCTAACTATAGCAAGGCACAAAATATGTATTAAAACTGTAAACCATATGGGCATAAATCGTTTGACCTGCGTAACTCATTTCCAAATAGCAAACATTCCACGCACGATTGATTTCATAAACAGAAACAAACACAAGGTTTACCTATTACCACCTAATTTGCGAATACACACCATCCTTTCTAGAGGTCATCACACATGCCAACTCACACACACACACACACACACACACACACACACACACACACACACACACACACACACACACACACACACACAACACACACACACACACACACACACACACACACACACACACACACACACACACACACACACACACACACACACACACACACACACACACACACACACACACACACACACACACACACACACGCACACACCACGCACACACGCACGCACACACACACACACACACACACACACGCACACACACACACACACGCACACACACACACACACAGACACACATACACACAGACACAAGACACACATCACACACACCACGCACACGCACGCACGACACAATACACAGACACAGCGCATCACATGCACGCAAACAGGCACACACACACAAAACAGGCTGACACAGACAAACAGACACCCACACACAAAACCGAGATACGTAAGTACCCCGGCATTTAAGTTGCCCTGTAAGTGGACTTAAGAGATTATCTATCCCTGTTCTACCTAATTCTACTAGCCAATTATTAACTATTTTCTTATATGAATAGTAACTGCATGGACCGGGGGTTTTCATTTGGTGGGGTAATTTTGAGAAAACAGTACTAGCTATATAAATAAGTGTCTGTAAAAATTTATGGATTTATTGATTCTTGGTGTTATAATACCCGAGTTTAATCTGAGTTCTTGTAACGTACGGGTGGTTGGTTTTTTTGAAAATATTTTCTTGATTTTTAAAAATATATAAGATTATTGTTCTTGCATATAAACTGAGTTATATTAAAAAACCTTGAATCATTAAATAATAATTCAGATGAGTAACTAGTTGGTTTTTGTAATGCCGCTTTCATAATGGCTTTCTGTGAAGTATGTAATGGTAGAAGAATAGTTTTATATGCTCCGCCCCAAGCAATGATACCAAATTGTAATAATGATTGTACATATGCGTGATAAACTGTTTTCATCAGAGCTGGTGTTAATATTTTATTAAGAACAGAAAATATATAAATAAAACTTTCTCAATCTGTTCTTTAACAATTGCACATGAGCTGTCCACTTAAGTCTACTATCAAATATTACACCGAGGTACTTGTAATCTGACACTCTTTCAACAGTTTCGCAGCCACAATCATTCTGGCCTGCACAAGTATGGAGTTTCAAGGTAAGGTTCACAGGATCTCCGTCAGCTCTCAATGATATTGCCATACACTTGGTTTTATGTAAATTGACCGTGAGCTGATTTTGGTCAAACCATTGCTTGACAGTGCGCAGCCCCCGCTCCGCCGCTCCATATGCTTCCCCCCAGCTGGATCCCTCAAACAACAAGGCTGTGTCATCTGCATATAGAAAGATCTGGCCATCTAAAAGGTTAATTTTACCAATATTGTTTATATAAATTAGAAACAAAAAGTGGTCCTAATGTACTACCTTGAATACACCATATTCAACCTGTTTTGTTAAACTGTGATTGCCTAAAATTGAGACAACCTGATATCTCTCGCTTAGGTAATTTTTAAACCATTCCAAAGTCGTACCTCTAACACCTATACAAACTAATTTTTTTACTAGTAACTCTCTATTGACTGTGTCAAAGGCTTTGGCTAGATCTATGAATACTATTAATACTTTCTTATTACGCCCAACTGCATCATGAATTTTTTTTTTGTAAATGAAAATAAATTATCATTCAGGTTTTTATCACTCCGAAAGCCAAATTGGTTTCCATACAGAAATCCATGATTCGTCACGTAATTTTGAAATTGTTTTCTAACACACTTTTCTAAAATCTTGGCGAGGACACTTGCAAGAGTGATAGGCCTGAAACTAATGCACTGATTTTTTTGGACCTCCTTTATATATTGGGATGACTTTTCCACTTTTAAACGCGACCGGATAAATACCTTGTCTAAAACTATTATTTATTACGTGTGAAAGTGGAAATTTAAGAACTTGGATGTTTTTCTTTTATAGACCAAACTGGTAGGTCGTCCAGCCCAGGGGCGGACCCACCTCGCATGTCTTGTACTACTTTTACAATATCCTGCTCAGTGACAGGTTCCAGCTGAAATACAGAGAGTCCACCCTGTGCATGTCGTCGTCTACTACACACTCGGCCACAGGAGGGACAGCGCTGGCCAGATCAGCTCCCACTCCTTACATAATACTCATTAAAAGTATTCGCCACATTGATAATGTCTGAGTTCAAGATATTATTCTTGTTCGATAAAAATTGTTCAATCGGAAAATGGTCTTTTTAGTCACAGTGCCTGTAATTTCTCCAATGTTTTTCCACAGTAAATTTGCTATTGTTTCCCGCTTTACAGATATTCCTCCTGTAGTATTGGCACTTTGCATTTTTTAAATTGTTTTATTTAAGATATTTCTATAGTTTTTGAAGTTTTTAAGTAGCACTGTATTAAATGGTTCTCTTTTGCAGCGTTGACTTAATTTATCTCTAAATCTAATCGATTTGATTAAACTATTTGTGATCCAAGGCTTAATTTTTCGTTCCCTAGCCGAACAAAATTGAGACTTTTTTGATTTTTCCATTATGGTCTGAAGTATTTCAACAAGAACATTACAGCTTGAATTTACGTCATCTAAACCCGTTACTAAGTTCCAATTCTGCTCAGAAATGCATCTACAGACCAAATCTTTATCAAATTTGTCAATATGTTTGTTATTTATATTGCTTACAATAATTGTAGCAGTCAGAAATGATGTCTGATATGACGATATTTTCAAAAAATTACTTTAATTGTTTGTTAATGGTGCAACTATAATTTTACGAATAGGGCTAGAAAACAAATTTGATGTTACTAGAACTCAATTTTTTCTAATAGTGATTTCTTAAACCAGTAACTGGCTTACGTGGTTTTACATTAGAATTTGTTAGGAATTATTAATTTCTTTTATTAAACCTTTTTTTCATTTGTGAAAGAGTAGATAAACTCCATCCCTTAAACAAGGTAAAAACAGCTTGACAAATTGACGCGTTAAGGTTGTAACGACGAAAAGTTGGGCAAACAAACAAATATTCAATCTCTTGTCAACCTGTGGAAATATATTGCTTTGTTTTCTCCCTTATTTGCGCGCCAAGAATGCATTTATCAACATAATCTATGCTTTTGAGATTAAATTAATTTTGAATATTTTGTAAAATTTAGATTTGTTGTTGCGTACTGAATACAATTGTTTAATGTGCTGTTTTTGTTTGGATTGCCTATCAACCTTTTTGTTTTGGAGATAATGTTTTATTTTAAAGACTTCTCTGCTTCTAATTTCACGGTAGTTATAAGTAGGCCTCGGTATGAAAACAGTTCTCATTTAATGGGAAACCTATCATGAGTTGTAATTTTCTTGTAGAATTATTAAAAACAATTAATTAACTAATTATTAACACAATGTATTAGAGTTTTGATATTGAGAGATGCAGTAACCAGTTAAAATATTTCAGAAATATTTTGGTACGACATGCATATTATATTATTCATGTATATTATGTTTAATTAAAGGAAGTTATATTTGTATGGGAACGTGTACAATGTTCTATTTTCATTTCAATTATAAAACATGGTGACTCGGTCACAACAAAACAATCATCTGGAAAATATAAAAATCATCTGTTACACTTAAAAGAAATAATCAAACACATAACAATATTAATAAAACATATTGTATTTCGCAGGCAAGTGGACGGGGTTATTTATCTAGTATTTTTACGAATCTCATTTACCTTTCATTGCAACATTTATACCAGTGGGATGAGGTTAAACATTGGGAGATGGTATCAAATTGAGTTTCAGAAATAAAATGGGATGTAACACGACAATATTTGTGTATACTATGTTTTTTTAAAGTATGTATTTGTGATATAAATATGTACAAGTAAAATTTGTAAATATGTACATTTATATATTGATTATTTAATTAAAATAAAGAGCAGTAAAAGTTAATTAAATCGTATTGGTATTGCCAATATAAAGAATAATGTACATTCTGAACTACATTTCTTATCCTAAACACGGTTACATGTTTTATTATTAAAAATTATCAAACTATCACAGTACATAAAATAAAACTGCCTCCTATAATAAATCACTATTCTTTCAAATCAAACTAAAACTCACACTTTAATTTGCTCATAAAACTTCAACTTTGACGCAGAATCTAAACATGAGGCTGTATGTGGTCCTGTAAATTAACGCAGGTATTGACTCTGTCGGAATTGAATCTCGCGTAACCAGGGCGAATTGAGTTAACTGTGCCATGTCATGTCAGGGTCGCCAACTTTCGCCTACCTTTCTACCCTTGTTGTTATTTGTAAATTAGGTTATTGCCAGTTAAGGCCATCAAGCTGCGTTGTAACAACGCTGACAAAATAGTTGTAAATAAAACTGTGGCGTGACGACCACACGTAATTTAATTTTAAAAGTTCTCGGGTTCTAATGCGGACACGGTGATGGAATCTAGCCCAGGTTGCTGTAATAAAAATTCTCTCCTCGGTTGGCCAAATAAAAACAATTTAGTTTATTGCGAAAAACAATTTGAATTTTATTTGCATAATTTAGAATCAGTTGAACAATTACAAATTTAGAACGGGAGAGAGAGCGAGAGAGCGATTTCACGCGAGCTTGACGCGTTCAAAACCCTGGCACGACTGCGACTCAGAACAACGAACTCCAGGGAGCAGCGTTGTTCCAGACGCTACCCTCAGCAAATTCCTGCCTGTTTACCACCCAGTAACTGCGCAGCTACTCTGGGTATGGAAAATTACCAGGCTTACTGCTGACAGACTTGGACTTACAATTCATGTGCTGAATTAAAATATATATCTTCTCCACCTGCACTGCTTAACCTAATAAGTCTGGCTGCATATATTCATTACTTGTTACTACAATTAAATGTTATGCTGAATAAAAATAAAATATATTACTGATGATTTAATATTTTAAACTGGCTGATTAAGACCGCATACGATGTTACCGGTCTGGTCTTATAACTATATGCTGGGGTCGTCACAAAAAACTGTATTACATAATTGCAAAACGTAACACAATAAAAGTTTAAAATATTGGTTGTTGTGTACTCAACAAACCATACAGATTTACCAACATAAGCTCCATCTGCATGTATACATGTATTGCATAATATTGGGTGGCTGCCTTAACAAAATCTGGTTCCTCTTCAATCAATTATTATTGATTATTAAATGATATGTATTATAAATTTAATTTACTCGTATAACTAGAGAAGTTAGAAACGCTGTCTACTCTACTATAGGTTACGTTATGCCAGCTATGATTGTAACGTTGTAAAAGGTGTTTAGTAGTAAAACTACTTAATATTGAATAAAGAAGCTTTTTAAATTTACATTAAAATAAAGTAATTTTTAGTTTCGTTTAACAGCTTCAATCGTAGCAGTGTATTAAAAAAGTCCCAAAATCTTAACTCAGGCTGTATAAAAATGAAGTTTGCTCATTTAGACTAGTAATACAATTGAATTGTGGTTATAATGTCACTATGAAGATAAAGTGTACTTTCGTCATGCGTATTTATCAAAAATATATAAAAACATAGGGTAATTTGAAAGAAAACTTAATTTGAGTCATATGTATACGATGTTTCTATTACAAAAAGTATACGAATTGTAAGAATTTGATTACCTTTATCGCCTTTTCTATTTTAGGCTAAAAATAATAGATGTTTAAGTGTCAAATCTGTACGTACATACAAGTTAAAAGAATTAATAACTGAATTATAAAGGCTAAGTTTTATACAGCGATATAATCAGCATGCACCATTTATTGTTTCACAAATAGTTAGATTATGATAATTGGAAGACGGTAATTAATTACATGTGTTTTGGAACAACTATTCTTTTACTAGACACTTATTATTACGTCTGATGCTATTGTTTGACCTATTATTGTGTTGGTGAACAGTGGAACTCGTGAGTTTCTCGTTTCTGTTATGATGTTTTCAATAGAATAGAAAGTGTGCTTTGCTTTGACATACTCTTGTGATAATGATCCGGAAGCACAAAGAGTATTTCCCGCTACATATCCTGGTGCCAAAACTCCTTCAAAGGTATCAATTGCATAATGGAAAACACTGTCACTGAAAGATGAGGTGTTGGGAAAATATTGTTCAACGATATCCATTTGCAAAATGGAAATCACTACCACATTATTGTAGAGGTAAGGCACTGTCGACGGTCCTATTACTTACACACACAATAAAATAAAAAGTTCTTCCGGTACGTTTAAAGCATTTATGTAAATAAAAAAATTATGATTTAATTTATTGTTAAAAACTTAGTAGATGGGATTATTTATTTGGTCATTGTCCATGAATTCTATAAAATGTATTCCAATTTGGTTCACTTTTAAACATTTAGAAACCTCTCAACGTGTTTTCCAGTTTTGTGATGGACGCGAGCATGTTTGAAAAGTTCAAGATTGGCGATCAGGATTTAGGAAAGGACTCATATACTTGTTTTCTTTACTGGCATTGTTAAATGAGACCATCATAAAAAGACTTCATAATTAAAGTATTCATAAAGAATTCATAATTAAAGTCTTCATAAAGAATTCATTATTTATTAGGGAAAAGTTGCGATGGGTTAAAATGTACCAGCTAGATTTGAAGAAACAAAATTCTCTCTCAAAATGGTAAAACGATGTTTGGATTTTACTTGAAAACTCTATACTTATCTGAATTTAAATATCAACCCATTAAGGGGACTGTTACCGCCTATCTTAGTCAATATAAACTTAATGCAGGTTTCTAAAATAATGAGTCATGATAGAGCTTTAATTTTTTTTGTCTTTTAAAGCACACCTTTTTATAGTTCGTGACCAACCAAAATTACAATTTATCATATTTTAGTATTAAAAAACTAATTTTTAAAAATTCACCTTTTTAAAACTAAAAAAATTTCATAATATATTTTATTTCTAAGATAATACTTTTTATTTTGTAAAACCCTTTGGTCAGCACCTAGATTATAGTACAAAGTACAAGTGGTAAAAATTTGAGAGGTCTAAGTTCATAAATGGCTGAGAAAACTTGCATCTAAATAGAAAAAAACCAACTTACGGGAATCTAAGAAAATACCTTTAACTACCATAGCCTAGTAGTTTCCTTAGCTGTAGGATGGATTATCTGGGTCTTCACTTTGTGTAAACATGTCTTCAAGGCGTTTTCTTTTCAAAGCTCTCTTGTTCCTTATTTTCTTTTCTAATTCTTGAACTTTCTTGTCCTCTTCCTTCACTCGCACTATTTCTAGGCGCTGCATCGCTTTTACAAAATTTTTCCCTGGACGTAGGTTTAATGCTTCCAAAACTTGTAATTTACTAGAAAAGCCGTCATTAAAGCTACAAACTGCAGAGTAAACGCCAAATTTAAGGGTAGGCAGAGTTACAAAAGTTCTTTTTGGTATTAGGGACCAAATGACACTATTCAATGACTCATTTTGGTTTTGAGTTTTCCCTTTCAAACATCGCTCCAACAGTTTGGTTTCTGAAAGGTCTTTGAATATGGGTTTTATAAAACTCATAACACACTCAGGGATGTGAAAATATTTATCATGGTCATACATTTCATTGGTCAGTAAACTCAGGTTATATTTACACCATGTCTCATTGTCTTTAGGGCATAGCTGATGAGTAGGTTTATCATTTGATGACATCGTGTGAAAGTACACTGCCCATATTGCCTTTCTCATCTCTTCAACATTCTGCACATTTCGCCTTATGGCCAGGCCATAATAGGTCTGCAGTTTTTGAATATTAGGCTCACTTAGCCTACCCTGCCCATCTAATCCCTTGCCATCCTCAAGTTTTACTTTACCCGAGACAGATTTTAATTATAAAGCCGCTTTCCCATCCTCTTTTGACAGTAGTAACAATAATAGTAACCTGAAATAAAGATGCTAGACAGTATAGCCAACATAAAAAGTTAAATACAGCTAAACAATGAAATATATGAAAGTGTTAGCTAGTGGAACATAACTGATGTTCAGTTAGTGTCGAAAAATGACATGCAAGGGTTTCAATAATATTTTTTTTTACCAACTTATAGTAATCATAGGAAACAACAAATTACTGCAATGAAATCAGTACATTCCAAAGAAAAATAAGGAAAACTAAAAAAAAAATATTATTTTATTTATTTTTTGGGTAACAGTCCCCTTAATATAACTAAGTGAACGTTCCTAACTCAAATTCATATCGATTCGTATTAAATAATATTTAATTAAAAAAGAAAAACAAATTAAAACTTAATTTAAATAAAAGTAATCAACATTGTCTATGTATACAAACCACTTTTCCTACACAGATTAATACGTTTAAAATTTAATTTTGAGATACCCGTGTATAACTATTTTCCTCGACCGGAATTCTTCTTTTTTATACCACCTGTCAATGTTTGACGAGAAGTCACACACTGTCAAAAGTTATTGGCAAATGTCCGTGGGCTTCTTAAGTGGTAGACTAACCATAGTACTTTGTCACAATTCAGTCTAGTCAACCTTATGACCGGATGCTAGTTAAAGATACCGGATGCACGAAAGGAAACATTACCGAGACGATTTAGTTATGCTCGCTGGATTCTTAATGTAGAAATCGAAGAATCCCATTAACTTATTGAAAGAATTTATGTATGGTATAATACGCAGATCACATTTAAAGAACATAACTTTCAGTCAATTTAACTTAGTACTATTGCAAAATGAAAGTTGTAGGGATTATTTGTTTTGACAGTAAATATGTATTATTATATAAAACCAATGTTTTGAGAGTTCCATATTTCCGTTTAACGCTTCTCCTCTACAATATGATTTATTATGATAATTTGATGATATAAAAAGTATTATTCAAGCAATCAATTCTCTTGTGTCAAGAGACTTTCATTTTCACTAATACAATGTTTTATAATGCACAGTAACGAGTATAATCGATATATTGTTCCAACTTAGATTAATCCAATTATTCCAGTAACCGGTCGCTCCAGTGAAATGTTTCCACCCGATTGACTATATCTAGATACTCCAGTGGAGAAGCTGATCGATGAAACTCCCCGATTGTTCTATCACTACAGACGTACTGCTGGGCTGGTTGCTACTTACAGGTCTCGTTTGTAGCTCAGGACCACAAACAGAGAGATGACTAGAGTTAATTCGCTTTGTTAAACGTAGATACATCAAAAGAAAGTCTTGATAGTGGAAGAGCTGTAGAGTACATTGGCATATTCAGGCTTTAACTTTGAGGAGTTAAACCCATAGTTTCGAATATTACCAAAGGAAGGTTTTAGCCATTATTTTTGTCTCGTCTTTCTTCTCTGTTGACGAATTTGTGATAGGTCACTGGAAACACTCTCAAATTATAATCAGGTTGTGTGTCCGGTGAATGTATTTTTTTGTATGAGTGAATAGAGATTTTGGTTGTTTTAATGTAAATTGATGGATTTTTTGGTTTAATTTGGTTTTTTATTTTACTTAAAATGTCTATTGTCATAAAATTACATGATTATCCTTATAAAATAAAACTATTATTATTAACCAGACTAGATTGCGTTCTCCAATACAACACCAATTATTTATTGTAACCGTTTCTTAGCATTAGTGGCTTTCCGGATAATATTTCCGTTGTTAGATAGATTTTTGTTGTTATAAAGTTGGAATATTTTCAATGAACGAACGTTTAGTGCATTAGTCAGTATTATGCAAGTACTCGCCATGCAATTAAATAAAGTCAAAATCTCAGCTCAAGAAGCTCATCAACTTTGGGAAGAGTTTGTCATTGAGTTCCATTTGAGGTGTAGGTAAAGTTATCTGTGCACCATAGCGTAAAGCTCGTTGATCCATTATCATCGAAATAGTTGTGCCTTGTCATGTATATTGATTTGAAAGCCGTGCCTCAAGATCTACATGCAGTGTTTCAATTCTTAGGTTTTTACTAAGAATCTTGTCTAGTTTGCTGAGTTAAAGTGGTGTCTTCAGAACATTCTTGATCGCATGCAGCAGGTGAGATCAGCGCAGAGGGTTAGCAGTATTAGGTGCAGTATTTTGTCGCTTGTATCGGCCTAAAAGGTTAGAAAACTAAGTTTGTTACATATTCCAAATTTACCTTTTACTCCAGAAATTCTAATTTTACTCTCCATATGCCTGCAATACTATAGCTATATATTCAGTGCATTTTCATGAGTTTTCTCTGCTTTCCCTGGTATGTTGGAAATTGTGTTTTGTTCCTTTATGTTCGAGTTAACTGTCCCCTAACAAGAATACATAGTATAAGATGAAGGCGAGATTTTATTGGAAACAAATTTCCGTGCTCCATTGACTGCCGGTCACGCGATGCAAAGTTGTCAACAAAACTTATAATAGTTGCAGTAAATGTCATGGAACTTTATGCGATATGGTACCTGTGGCCTTATCTGTAGTCGTTGTACTGTGGCGCAGGATTAGTTGTTCGATACTGAAGAAGAACATCTAAACCAGGTAAGTCCAAAAGACGACCTGTAAGTCATTGACCTTTGGATAGTGAGTGGCGTTTCAGAGTTAAGTGATTTGCATCTTGCGAACTTACCCAAGTAATGAGGTAAAGATATATTAAAGCTGAGTATGCTCAAAAAGACAATGTCGTGGTCAATGACATAGTGTCCATAATGTTCACGGTCACATGTCGTTGTCTTTGGTAGTCAACGAGAGCATTCTTATTGTTGAGTTTAGGTATAATACCTTAGTTTGCTAACAAACTATTCCTATAAAGGAATCACACATAGGCAGCCATATTACATTCTTTGTTTAAAGTTTGTTTTTGACGATGGAAGAATTGTGAAGGAAACAAGATTTTCCGGACATTTTCCATAGCTTAGTGATACACGAAATCAGTAACACTACGTTTCGAGATCTGCAATCTGATCTCTTCCTCAGGTGGATAACTAAAGACAAATACCTTCATATAAAATAAAGAAATTTTACCACACGGTATTGTAACACCTATAAGTTAGGAACCGCAACAATCATGTAGTGTGACATTTTACGCATACTACCTAAAATACACAAATCTCTGATTTATTGTATCAATGAACGATGGTAAATGTCCGGAAAATCCTGTTTCCAGTACATTGTTTCAGTACACGCAGATTACTAGTTACGGTCTGGGTATACAAACAATCAAGTAATTAAGTACTTAAATATTGTTTGTAATACCCAATGTTTATTGAAACTTAAATACCATAACATTTTAATAGCATAAAATTTACCATGTATCGTGGATGACTTTGCCTCTTCTTTTTGTCTGTCTCTCTGTCTATCTTTCCGGAAAAATATCTCGAACACGAAATTTTGAATGAAGCTTTATTTATAATATAGGTAACATCGAGCTCGATAATGGTACATGTCACTCCATGGGACTTGGCTGAGAGCTAGCGAGCATTTTTACATAGGTGTTATAGGTAACAATTATGGCAACGAGAAAGAAGTAGAATAAATAAATTTGAAAACAACCCATTTTAACAAATGGCATACGAATGTATCTATTGACTTTTGTATGGAACAACAGTAACTGTCACTACATGTAAATAAATTGTTGAAATATGAAAAGAACTCAAATGAAAAATATTAAAATGATTTTGAGATAAGACGAATTTAAATCCACCACAACAATTGAATGCATATATTTAATTTTTTATTCCAATAAATTCAGAAAATGTCTAAACACCAGTATAAAAACAGTAAAGATGTTTAATGACTCAAATGTAATTGAGTTTTAGTATAGAAAAATCCATTAAGTACTTAAAAGAAGCAGCATTAAACTTGTGAAAATGTGAATTTCCTATAGCCTTTGAAATTGCAATTAAAAACTTTTTAATAAAAAAATTATTTCCAAATATCAAATCTCTGAAAATTTTTAATCAATTTTGAGTTAATTAATTATTATTTACAAACAGAAATAAAGGTTGACTAATTTGTAAATTTGAATGGAACAAATAAATCCCAAGCGAAACCCTTTACCGAGTAGGTTCGAATGAATACATCTTTCAGTAACTTGCACTTCAGATACTCTCGAAAAAACCTGCAGATGAGATCCCCGACGTTAAATACTTCCACTCCCAACTCCCTGAATGGCAACCTCATTTCCCCCTGATCTCATTAGTTGACTGCCAACCAACGTAGACATACAAAGTCATTTGCTTCTATTGCCTGCTTTTCTAGAACCTTTGAACCCAACAGTAGGTGATCAAATACGTCATAATGTAGGCCCGCTTCTGCTGCTTCAATCAAGTTTTATCAAGGTACAAATCGAGTAATCATGGTGCACACTGAATTATATATTCGTACAAAATAACTTAATACTGACAATTTTAATTACAATCTATGACGTCCAATAAAATTTATGTTTGTCTTGTAAAATGTATGCTTTTTAATACTTCTACGATGGTAAACAGATTTGAATTTTTTCTTAGTGACCAATAACAATTTCAAAATTCCTATATAGTGTTTTTTAAATTAACACATATCGTCCAGTTGTATATAAAAACACAACTGCTTACAAGTATTTCCATTTATTCTACTTTTCTTATGGCTAAAATATAGATGTCAATACTGCCACTGGCTCGTAACCTGTTTATAAAGGTAAATAAAGAAAGCTAAAAGAAAGTAAATTTCCTACATGAGAATAACGTGAATTTTGATAAAATAAATTTAATCTGCTTTTTGAAATCAATTGAAATTACCAAACTTTTTGAATCAACTGGATTTGTTAGAATTATTACAGTTTTAAAGCTATATCTTAATAAGCATGCTATGAAGGTATTATTTGAAATCATTATCTAAAACCCTTAAGAGTAAAAAGTATTTGGAATCACTGAACATTCCGGGTGGTACAAGAACATAAGAAACGTCGGGGTCTAGGACTATAAAAATATCGAGAAATTTGGAACTACAGTTTGAAATGTACAAAATCAGTAAATCCAGTAACTTTTCCAGATCCAAATACTTTTTAAACCAGATAAACAGTGGTGCTCACGTTTTCAGATTGTCAGCTACAGATGTAGCCAAATATCTAACTTGGCAACTACAGAAATGATGACGCAGAAGCCTTAACTAGATGTTCACTGTGATTTCTTCCTGCCAGACTAAAGTTATCACTCATTACATTACTAATGAACACTGTTGACTGTTCCTTGTTATTAATCTTAGTGAAACATATAATAGGCAGAGATCAATAATACAAGTAGATTGCCAATTCATACGAGAGAAGTGTGCCGACTCGGTGTCAGATAAGTTGTCATAGTGTTGACAACCCACCCTGCAGTAGTGACCATCAGAAAGTGCAGTTGAGGGAGGAGTCTATTTGGCACGTGACTTTGGAGTAACCGACGAGGACTTAGCGACGTTGCCAAACTTGTTAAACCTCTTAACTGCGGCTGCATGGTACTAACATACTTAACCGTTACACTCAAAAGAAATGTCAGAGCTGTATTAATTAAGTAACTGCATATTAAACAATAGAGATACCTTGCCGAGCGGCAGTTGACGTGTTTAGTGGCAACGTCGCGTCGTGCGGGCCTGTCCTTTCTCTTGGTCACCGCCAACTGCACACTTTTGTGGCCCTACTTTAGATTTCGCTGAACTGTGCTGTCCCTTCTACCCTGCACTTCCTCGTCCCTCGATCCCCCACTCCACGTCACGTTGATATACGTTAGATTGTATTCGTTCTTAGTTAAGTATTCTAAGTGGCGATTATATGTCTGGATGGCAGGCAACGATGTTATTACACAAGATGGTCTCGGATCAAGGATCTTTAAAATTATAAGTCTTTATAAATACAAATTCAGGTGATCAAACACGGCTTTAGTTGCTCATAGCTTTAGAAACAACAATGCTTAAGTGTTCTAAGAAGATCAGATGTATATCAGAGAGGAAACAAAAATCCTGGTCAATGTACTTCCTCTCGATTATATTGTTACCAAAAAGTTGCAAATCATTTCACCCAACCATAACAAAATCAGTGGTGGATTGACAATTATTATGTTATTACAACAATGTACAGAACAATTTTTAATAATAAGCATTAAGCTGGAAGGCGTAGGTGTTTAGTGTTGTCATGCATCGCTATCATGGCCAAACTTCGATTTTTATACAAATAATACGCTAATCATGTACATAAAAATATGAATTGTGTTTTTGTAATATAAATATAATAATGAATTATAAGATATTTAAAATGAAAAGCTTAAAAATGAGTTGTTAATGAATTTCCAAGTTGGAGAAATACAGGTTAATGTTAACTTCAAATCCAGTAAACATAGGTATGGTTGATTATCTTGATCACGAATCCAAACTTTTGTGTTTTGTTACTGATGCTTTTACCTATTTTGTTCTACATTGGTTATGTAGATAAAAAACAAATAACAAACAAATAGCAGTTACCAATTAATGGACTTTAAGATTGCTTGCCGTAATTTGTTATATTAGTAAAATTTAATTTTTAATAGCATCTGTTTGGTTTTGAAATATCTAAAATAAAACATGACGCGCCGTAATGCCAGTTAAGATAAGGATTAAATTCAGTATAAAATTACAGTATTCATAGAAAATATGCAAGACATTTATTATAGTTAAATATTTCGAAACTTTCAACACATTACACAAATATATTCAAAATTGAAATATATTTCTTTTCTTTGCTATTAATAAATTTAACATTATTTCACAACTTAAAATGCGATGTTTTGACATTTGCAATATTATTCTTTAATTCTGTACCTGAAAGAGGTTTATGTCCAGTTTTAACTTGTACACAGCAAGTACGAACAAATACGAGGCAATTTATGTCTCGTCTAATTAACGCAGGTATTGAATCCGAGGGAATAGAAGCTGAGTAATCAAGTCGAATTCAGTTGGTAAAACCTCGACACGGTAGGGCCGGCCTTCGTGCCTACCTTAACTATGCAGCGTCACTCGTGCCTACCATCGACCTTAACTATGAAGCGTCACTCGTGCCTACCTTAACTATGCAGCGTCACTCGTGCCTACCATCGACCTTAACTATGCACGTGGTATATAAACTATCAACGTTACTCTACTGGATCCGCTGCTGACAATTTCGGAATTTCGGATACGTAATTTTGATTAAAAAAATAAATGAATGAGAAAACTATTTTCCTTTTCTTACCACAATTACTTAAAAAAAAAAAATAGAAAAATAGAAAAATACTTCTTAGGTAAATGTCGTTTCCAGAATAAACGTCTCAGCTACAACAAATTTATAAATTTATATTGATGGTATCATAGTATTTTTACGAAATTTATAATATTTTTTATATTAATTATACTTCTGGTTGTAAGTAATATAGTAAGTAGAACCTGTATCTCTCACTAGCCAGGTGAGTGTGCTACCAATAAATCTGGTCATTACTGTGATATTATTGAAATAACTAATCCAGCATATCAACACCACCTGTTACACGACTCTTATATCATTACATTTTTATAAATGGCGCAATAGCCTAATTTAATTCAATAAGCTAGGTAAACAAAAAGTACTTGCTCTGTCTCGACTCGAACCCGGATCTTTCACATGCCAGGCAAGCATGCTAACTCTCGCAAATACCTCTTTAATCATCTGGAATTACAATAAATATTAGGCGTTGTAATTCCAGTCGTTAACAATTACTATTAGAATACAAAACTTTGAGTCTGTGACAAAAAAATGTAATTTTACTTACTCATAAAATGTGTTCATTTCCGGAGTGTATTGGATTGAATACAGCTTATGAAATTTACGACACGACGCTGTATTGTATTTAGTTGCACCATTAACGTAAATTAACCCTTTTATTTCAGTAAGCGCTCGCTCCAATGAAAGGTTTCCGCCCTATTAGCAATTTTCAGATACCCTAGATTACTGGATTAATGGAATTGGATTTGAATGTCAATTTGGTCCATCGTTAGAAAACTTCAGCATATTCTTGTATAATTAGACTAAATGTTTACGCTTTTCGAACTCGAACAAATTTGCTTTACATAAAGTAATTTAGTAAATTACTTTTTAATAAAGAGTAATTTCAAATTACTAAAATCAAATAAACAATAAATTATCATGATAATTAGGTTTAATATACTGCATGTAATAATATAAATTGGAAATCCATTAATAATTATACTATTATACTACATCATACAATATATTATATAATATTATTATATATTATAAATTATTGTATAATATACGAGCTATACTAACTTAAAATATTTGTGACTTTGCGTGAAATAAACCTTTAAATTACATTCTTTTTACTCGTTTAAGAATTCCTCAACCGTGTAGTAGATCAAGGAGATGGTGTTTTAGGGAAGCTTTGAATTTGTCATGGGAATTGTGAATTTTGAGATGTGGAGTAAGCTTGTTATACAATTTCAGAGCTGAGTATTAAATTCCATCTTCATATATTATACAATCCATTAACTATGTAATACTTATTAATATGTATTACTTTATTTCTTATTTTTTATTCGTATAAAATAATACATTTAGAATAATATATTTAGGTTCTAATAAAATGCTTTTGTTCAATTGACTGTATAGAACAGTTTCTTAAATATGTGAAACCCCTTTTAACCACAATTTACAGTATAGCTAATTTTTTAATTTTTCAAAAGCATGAATATTTTGGCATGCTAAGAAGGAAAGTATGTACATTTTTTTCTGTCTTTTTACTTATATGTCCTATAATATAGTGCTGGTATAGTATATAATAATAATAATAGAATAATAATAATACAGCGTGTATCAAAATGAATGACCTGATTTTAAAAACTCAATATCTATTGCTAAAAATTTACTACAAAAATAATATTTATTGCAAAATACTCACAAAATCTTAAAGTTTTAGGTTCATTTTCCAAAAGGATGGAGCTCCGCCTCACTGGCACAACAATGTTCGGCAGCTTCTCAACAACACTCTGCCCCACCGCTGGATAGGGCGCACGGGACCTCGAGACAATGCCCTTCATTCTTGGCCTCCAAGATCATCAGACTTGCCCCATGCGACTTTTTTCTTGTGGGGATGTGTGAAGGAAAAAGTGTTTGTTCCCCCTCTAACTCATGACATCGAAGAACTAAAGAACAAAATAACTGTCACAATAAACGTCTGTGAACGCAGATACGTTGTGTAAGGTTTATGAGGAATTTAGCTATCGTCTGGATGTTGTTCGTGCTGCTGCTGGTGGACATATAGAACATTTGTAATAACATACCTAAAGATTTTGTGAGTATTTTGCAATAAATATGATTTTTGTAGTACACTTTTAGCAATAGATATTGAGTTTTAAAATCAGGTCATTCATTTTGATACACACTGAACAAATAATAATTTTGATAATAATAGAATCAAAACTATTAATTAAAATAAAATGTATTTACATAGAGTTTTAATAAATTAACATTTGAGCTGAATTTTCTTTAGAATCTGCAAGAAATACATTTCTTTTTTAGTGTGTAAACTCAAATTTAAGAGAGGGAACATGGATTGGACTAGGTCGGGAACACCTACCTCAGAGACGCTGAAGATCAATACACTTTGATTGTTCTACCGCCACAGGCATGCTGCTACTCACTGTTAAATGGCCTAGGACCGGAACCAACAGAGAGATACCTAGAATTGCGTCCCTTTGTAGACAGCCGTAGACGCTTTGACGATACGACATAATCGTGGTAGAGGTATGCATAAAGAAATCAGATGACGAGAAAGTATTTCTGTGTCAGTACATTTGTAATTTACAATCAATTGAAGATATTTTCAAAATCTAATAAAGTGTTTCATGTGAGTATGTTGGGTAATAATTTAAATACAATATATTCTTTGTTGTTTAGATTAGATAGATTGTGCTTCTTAGAAGTGCGTCACTGTGCCATGTTTTTCTTAATGTTAACAAATATAAATCTTTCTCAAAGATGGCTAAAGATAACTTTTACTATTTTAACAAGGTCTTTAAAAAGTATGCTTTGAAGTGCAGAAGTATTTTCCTCTACCACGAATTTTGTAGAATACATCTTGTATTTTCGTCATTGGGTATCTTGAATATTGGAGGTGTGGATTCAGAGTAATCCTTGTCTGCAAAAATTCTACGTAGGCTTAGGTTTGACGACTACGTGTTCCTCATTGAGAATATTCAATTTTTTCTATGATGTTTCCTGCCTCTAGTTCAGCGGGAAATTCCCCTCTAAGTGATTAAAGCGCAAGTCAAGGATTGAGAAACACTGGTTAAAGCGTCTTGGCACAGTTGTAGAGGAACAACAAGACCTTGTACACGCACAACCTTGTCTTGAAATATATCTAAATAGTTCTTGATAACGGTTCGAACTTCATTACAAAAATATTTCTTACAAAATTTCTTTGATTAACGTCAGTGAAGATAATTTTAGGCTTGTGCATACAATCAATGCCGAGTATAGTATTAAAAAATATATAATAACCATATAAATCCTCTTCAAAGCGTCCATGGTAGCCAATTTAGTTTTTTCCAACTTGTATAGGTTTAAACAGATGTCCTTTATTTTTATGAGCCTAAACTGAAATGGTCTTAAGTATAATTGGTTTAATATTAAGACTGTTGTAGTCATTGACATTAATTATGCTCAGTCTGCTACCACTACCACATTCAAACACACGAGTCTGCCCATTTAAAACAACGTTTAATATCCTTTGCTTGTAAACATGTCAAACACGGAATTTGAACCAACCTGATTGACGTGGATTTCATTAAAACAATGTCCATCATCGCAGAATGTATGCGAATTGTTTTGTATTTTCCAAGCGGTCCTTAGACTTTTTTATAAAGTTAAATTTGGAATATCTTTTCACGGATTTCTGTGTCCCTAATCAACTGAATGCGAAAAAGTAGATCCTCTACAGAAAGAGAGAATTTGTAATCATCACATGATGATACGAACTCCGACGTTTTATCCAATTACTTAAGGCTAAAAAGTTGGATAAAAATGTATATTGCTCATTTAGAATGTTTCTCTTGGGACATTGGTGATTTTTTAGCCGATTAAAATATCATACGTTTGTGAGTCAGAGCGTTCTGGGGCCGTAAGGTTTGAAAGAAGAGCAAACTGTTTTGGTGAGAGACAGTTAATTACGACACAACTCATTCTTTCTGAAGGTCTTCACCACTAGCAGTTACACCCTTAATTTGTAAGTAATTATTAAAAATTTGACTCAATATTCAAATAATTCATAGGCCTCATCAAAAGGGAAGAAGTTAGTGGCTCGAGCCAGTAGTATTAATGATACTGAACAGTTTTTATTTGCTGCGGTATTTATTGGTAACCTTTGCCAAAGCGTATTTAATCTTGAAATCCAATAAGTTATTTCCAACATTTTCTCTCGTCGTCACTCTAATGTACTTAGTTTGTTAAACATATAAAAATCCAATAAGAACCTTATCATATATTCTTGAATTAAAAAAAAAACAGATTAACAAATCATGACAGTATTGAATTAAATAAAACACAAAGGTTCTGTAAAGAATATTAAGAATGAAACGTAAAATAAAAGACAACACAAGTGAAAATAGCGTTTGGAAGTTAGATTTCACTAATTTTTCAGCTCATGTAACACCAAAGCGGATATGTTTTGTCTTTACACATAAAAACCATAAGATAATTTCCATGCTATGTTCATACTTCCACCTGTATTGTATATATGGAATAAAGTACACGAGTGGTTAACCGTAAGACCAATGTAAACATTTTCGCTAGAGCTCAACCAAAACCAACAGTGACATGCACGATCATCGAACTTAATGTCGCTTTTATATAAATAAAGTTTCATGCAAAAGTTTGCTTATAGGGCAGTTCGTTTATAGGAGATTTCTCGCGGACAGAAAGACAAATAGATAGACAAACAAAAATTAAATTTTACTAGCTCCTCAAGTGGTAGGCTACGCTAACGCTCAGCTAATTAAAAGATTAAAACGAAACTTTGACCGTCACAAAATTACTACTTCTATACAAAGCAACTTTATAAAATTCAATTGAAACTCAAGAATGAATTTGTTAGCAACTTTCCAACTTTGATGCAGAAAGTAAACACGAGGCAGTATGTGGTCCTGTTAATTAACGTCGGTATTGACTCTGTCGGAATTGAATCTCGCGTAATCAGGCCAAATTGAGTTGACTGAGCCAGGGTCGCCAACTTTCGTCTTTATCCTTGTCCTTATCAGTGTCACTTAGATTATTGACAGTTAAGTGTATGAAACTGCCGTCTTCCTGACAGCTTGGAAATTGCCCTACCAAAATACACTGCTGTGTAAAATTATTGCACCACTTGACTTTTATCATTAACCCAAATTTTATATTTACCTAAAAGGAAAAGGGTGTATATGAACTTAAATTTTGCTTGTTTGGTGTGAAAATACACATGAAAAAATGGAATGATTAAACAAGTTTTACTAATAAGAATGATGTAAATGCGTTTTTCACAATACGGAGTACAAATTAGTTATGTTTCTTATTCAATGTGTCTTTGTAGCTAATTTAGTTGTGGTGCATTGCCAATTGTATTACACCCTCTAGCACGAATCACATCTTGAAGCCATCCCTCGAATAAGATTTTGTATGGATTCTTTCATCCTAGAATGCTTGTTTGACCTCATAGATGTTCTAAGGATAATGTCAGGACTCTTTGGAAGCCAATCCATATTGTTCACACCAGTGCCCTTAGGTAGCGTGTAAGTGATCGTGTATATGTGTGCAGGGTGGACGAACAGTTACTATTGCTATGCGGGCTTCAAAACTTATGCCTCCCGGAAACATCACTGAGTCATCTCCAAAAAACTCCCTTTGAGCAAAGAACATCCTTCTTCTACTCCACACTTGCTTCCGTCCACCTTGACCACTCAAGCTCAGTCTGGTTTTATCAGCGAATACAACTTGTTTCAATTGTTCAAGAGTCCAATTAACATGATCACGAGCAAATGAAAGTCGAGCAATATGGTGGGCCTGTAGCTGTCGTAGCTGTCTAGCCTCCTGCTGGCTAACCTAGGTCTATGAAGACGTAATTGGAATGTGGGCATTTCGCAGACGTCTACACAGTTACTGCAGAAATTTGCTGGTCGAGAATCTGTATCTGGGTGTGTTTACAATTACAAAAACAGTCATCTCGTTGGTTTATCACCCTAGTCCGGCTTATCCTAGCCTTCTCTTATTGGATCCAGTTTCCCGGAACGTCTTACAGCTCAAAGAATTGTGGTATGATGCACATTTAACATTTCTGCAACTTATCAGTATGACCTACCTTGTTGCACTAAATTCCTTGCCATCTAAGGGTGGCTTCATCAGCATTTAAATAGGTAGTAATCACAATACTTGTACTTGACCTTGTACCACCCATAGGGAAATATAGAAAACGTTGGGACTATGACATTCCCCTAAATCGTTATTGTAGTGGTTATGGTTATCTCTTTGTAACTACTGATACCAAAACCATTTATAAAGTCTCATACAGTTTAAACCTGTGTTTTAAAGCTGATGGGATGATTTTGCACATGAGTGTAATTTTAAGTAATTAAATTGTATTGATGGATGTTAAGTTTTTCTTTTTATGTTTTTAGACCCTATTTTAACTATAAGACATTATTACATTTTAATTATTATGGATTTTTTAATGTCAGGCTGACTAAAATACTGTCCAAGGAACGTAGCTAAAACTTCAATAAAAAAAGCTCTGAAATTTTAAAGTAACACTAGGTTCTTTTTGCCATAGTAATGCGTTTTAAAAAAGTTGCCAATTCACAACTAGGAGTATACGAAAAGAAAGTTTACAGTAAAATATTCTGGTATAAGTTGGCGATATGAAGATGAGATGTGCTTACTAAAGTAGTTTTAGTTAGCTAATTTTTTACAAAATTAAAAACGCTACTTGCTACCGAGTCTTCACTTTATACCTAATGATATAATATTTTATTATAATTTATTGGCCAAGAGTTAGTGAAGTCTATCATTTGTGAGACTAGAAAATTTTCATTTATGACTGTTCGCAAGATGTGTCGAAAACGAACTGACGTATTAAGTTGAAATTTTGGATGAAGCTTCATTTCTATATGAGGAACACTAACTTTAAACTATGTGTACGTTATATCCGGCAGCGAATATTTTTAAATAGATTTAAAACCATGGGGAAGTGAGAAAATAGCAGAATAAACCCATTCATAAAAAAATTCAGTATACTCATAAAAGATTTGAGCATGTGACGTATTAAAATATGTGGTCTAACTATCCCAACACGTACAATGTAGTATTTATTGCGACTTGGTGTGCAGACTTTTGTTACTTAAAAACTTATATGAGTACCCAATTAAATGATGAAAATGTGAAATTATCACAAGGAAAGATATTTTAAGAAAAATTTAATCTGTAGACATTGAATTTTGCATGAAACTTAATTTCTACATAGACAATAATGAGCTATGTTATGTTGCATGTCCAACAATGTAAGTTGATGAGCGACACTGAACGCTGTAGACTCAGTCTGCTGGAAAAGATTAATATTAGTCTGCTGCCGATGGGGATGCAACAATTTATTTTCTGTATGACTGACTGTCTGCTTATCTATTCTCGACACATCAATAATAAAAAAGACCTATAGATTTGAAATTTTTCATGCATCCTCAGCATACCCATGTGCCTTAGCGTACTTATACCTCGTATTATACAGGGTGATTCAAAACTAAACGGCAATCTCTCGAGAGCTTATTCTATAGCTAAAAACAAGTAAAAAAGTTCATATAACCATATGCCCGAAACGCTTCGTTAGCGAGTTACGCCTAGCGAAAGATTTCGCCCGGATTTCAGAACCCTTGGTGAAGTGAGGGCCGTATAAAAATAATAAAGGTAGTAGACAAAGATACAAATACGATTGTTTTTTTTATGTTTTTATATCTGACAAATTTATTAAAATTCGTCCCAGAGCTGATAAATGCAATACTTTCAGAGATATCTTACGTAAAACACAAGAATTGGTGCAAAGAAATAACACATTTTTGTGTTTTAACGTAAGATTACTTCCATAAATGTTAAATAAAGGTCATTTTTTTCTTAAAAACAGATTTGTAGAACATTTAATTCTGAAAAGATTCATGTGAATTACTTAGGAAAAAAATTAATAATAGGTATTGAAATTTAGCTTTATTTAAAAAATAAAACAGACGCACAAAAATGCATATTCTTATCTGCATAAAATATTAACTAATGTTTAGGTTGTGAGTAACAGCTGATCATTTATTCAACACTTTTTATCGTCATATTTTCTTTGTAAAGGTTGGCAATAATCAGCTGATCAACAATTAAGTTCATGAAGTAATATTTGAATAACCTTTATGGAGGTTTTTGTATTGTGGCGTGTGAAGATTGTATTTTGTGAGATCCGTGATTATTTGGAAATAATTTTATACAAGTGTATAAAATATTTTATTAAATACTTATTTTTAAAATATTTTATTGAATATTTTTATAAAAGTGTATGTAATTATCTTAGTAAAATAATGGCAGATAATGTAAATGGTATGTATTCGTTTGAAGAGTATACGGACATGATACTGAGTTACGGCACAAGAATGGTTTAGCTGCAGTTCAGGAATTTCGTGATACTTTTCCACATCGAAGAACACCTGATCGCAAAAACATTTGAAGCTGTGGAGAGACGACTTAGAGAAACTGGTAGCTTTAAACCGAAGCGAATAGATACTGGTCGTCAACGTAGCGCAAGGAACTATAATAATGAACAAGCAATAATAAATGCTGTAGAATTATCACCAACCACAAGCACCAGACGATTATCACGTCAGTTAAATATTTGCCAGTCAAGCGTATGGCGGACACTTCAATGAAGCACAGTTGTACCCATTCCATATAACACGTGTTCAAGACTTATTACCGCAAGATCTTAATAAACGGAAGATGTTCTGCCGCTGGTTAAGAAGAAATTGTTTACGACATCAGTATTTTCTTCGGCGTATTCTCGTTACTGATGAATCCTGTTTTACTAGAAATGGAATTGTAAATTTTCGTAATACCCATACTTGGGCGTACGACAACCCACATGAAACTGCGACGAGGCATTTTCAACATACATTTTTCAGTCAATGTATGGCTTGGTGTTCTGGGTGATAATTTGATTGGTCCATTTTTCCTCCCTAATCGACTTAATGGAGTAGCGTACTTAAATGTTTTAAGAACAAACCTGCCTACCCTCTTGGAAGATATTCCTGTTCAAAACAGAATAAATGCATGGTTTATGCACGACGGAGCACCTCCACATTTTTCTAATGATGTGAAAAACTATTTAAATGATACATACGGTAGACAATGGATTGGTCGAAATGGACCAGTAAAATGGCCACCAACGTTCTCCTGAACCTCACGCCAGCAGACTTTTTCTTATGGGGTTGGATGAAGTCAATTGTTTATTCAAAACGGATTAACACCATAGAGGAGTTACGTAATCGCATTACAGAGGCGGCAGAAACTATCAAGAATGCTCCAAACGTTATGAAACGCGCTAGAAAAGAGTGGATTCGTCGTGCGGAAAACGTGCATTGCTAACAACGGAGGACACTTTGAGCAACTATTATAGGTGATTATTACAGTTTTATAAAGGTAAATACATTTTATGTTAATGTTCAGTCTAGAATAAATGATCAGCTGTTACTCACAACCTAAACATTAGTTAATATTTTATGCAGATAAGAATATGCATTTTTGTGCGTCTGTTTTATTTTTAAATAAAGCTAAATTTTCAATACCTATTATTAATTTTTTTTTCCTAAGTAATTCACATGAATCTTTTCAGAATTAAATGTTCTAACAAATCTGTTTAAGAAAAAAATGACCTTTATTTAACATTTATGGAAGTAATCTTACGTTAAACACAAAAATGTGTTATTTCTTTGCACCAATTCTTGTGTTTTACGTAATATATCTCTGAAAGTATTGCATTTACACAGCTCTGGGACGAATTTTAATAAATTTGTCAGATATAAAAACATAAAAAACAATCGTATTTGTATCTTTGTAACTACCTTTACCATTTTTTATACGGCCTCACTTCACCAAGGGTTCTGAAATCCGGGCGAAATCTTTCGCTAGGCGTAACTCGCTAACGAAGCGTTTCCGGGGCATATGGTTATATGAACTTTTTTTACTTGTTTTTAGCTATAGAATAAGCTCCCGAGAGATTGCCGTTTAGTTTTGAATCACCCTGTATAATAAATGCCTTTTACTTTTATAAAACTTTTTAATTAATTACTTAATTGAACTACTTATTCAAAATCAATATAATATTAGCAATATATACAGGCCAAAGTAAGGTGTGTCATCCATATCATCCGCTCCGTTATAAATTAATCCCATTATTCCAGTAAGCGCTCGCTCCAGTGACATATTTCCACCCGATTAACTATATCTAGATACTCCAGTGGAGAAGCTGATCGGTGGAACTCCCCGATTGTTCTATCACTACAGACGTACTGCTGGGCTGGTTGCTACTTACAGGTCTCGTTTGTAGCTCAGGACCGTAAACAACATAGAGATAACTAGAGTTAAGTCGCTTTGTATACGACCCTTGATTTCGCAAGGATTGTAGGGGATTGGCTTTATCTTTGAGAGATTTATCCATAGTTTTTTATTTCGTCGGAGGAATGGAGTTTGTTTTCAGGATTAAATGCAATGTATTAAGTGTAAAGAGGGTGATGTGTTGATAAATGGTTGAATGAACAAGATAAAACTAAATATTTTTCTACGAGCACTACGAAGAAGTAACGTGACCTGAATAATACTATGTTTATTTTTATTACTCTCGTAGATAATAAGTGATATACCATACATGAAATTCACGAAACAAATCTCCAGAAAGTTATAAAAATTTTATGGTCAAATGAATAAAAAAATATTTTAATTCAGCAGCAGTTAGAGTATCACACTGATTCGAGTATTACATATTTTATTTTTGCAGTTAAATTTATTTAATATGCTTATTAAAGCCTTTATAGTAACAAGAGAAGAGTCAAAACTTATAACATGTTAAAAAATTGTATACTAAATATTTATACTGTATTGAATAATGTAATGCATTTCTTTTTCTATTTTTTGGATCAAATTATACCTACAAACAATTAGGTAAATATATTTACCGATAAAAGAATTACGAACTGATGCACAGTACCTTCAGATGAGCCGTGTTTGATCACATTGTTATCTAAAGAGTTCTCGTCTCGATATTTTACCAGAATATATTAATCCACGAAGATTTTGAGAACTGGAAACAGAATAGCTTATTCCCTAGTATTAAGATAGCTGGTCATAAAAGTATCTCCACTTCCTTTAAAATGGGTAATAATATCTACACTTGAACCTGCTCATATAGGTTTTTAATTTCGTGGTCGAAGGGACCAAAGGGTGGCACTTAAGAGAGGATTTTCTGGTCCTATGTTATACCCAATACTCTCTCCTTTATTAATAGGTCTCATTATATAAGCGAGAGAAATAATAATCCAGAGAGTTTTCCTCGGGGGATTCAGGAATCCTCCATTACTGCTTCTTCCCTAAATTCTCACTTTACCTGATCTTATTCGAATTCCTGCAGTTGCTATAACGTTTGGGTGCCCGATCTAGTAAATATTTGGTCTGGGTTAATTTATGAATGAGAAGCATTTACGGATAAGTAAACGCAGAAATTCGCACTCACACAAGAACGTCCTACCGACGGGACCTACGAGGTTGTGAATTCTCGAGGTGTTCCGTTTTGTGGCAAGGGAGGATAACGCAATATAGGCAATAAGTTTAAGACGAAACTATAAGTATCCCGGCTGAGTTGTTCCTGTAGGCAATAGACAGTTACATTGACGGGTTAAATAATGTACATCTACAAGAAGAATACTTCTACGCTGAATAACTTAACCAGTGCCCCTTTATAGAGAAACAGAGAAAGCTGTTAAGGGTCGTTTTCAGAAGGGAAGGATTGTCAGAGTGCATTACTGACTAATGCGTGTCACGCAACGCTCTGATATGATTTGTGTATTTTATCCTAGATTTATGTGTTGGTTATTTGTTCTCAACCTGAGTAAGAGATTAGATTGCAGATCCCGAAACGTAGTGTGACTAATTTCTTGTATAACTAAACGATGGAAAAAATTCCTGTTACCTTTATGAATTAGCGTATCATTAATATCGACCTTAGACGATCTTACGTGTACTGTGGATACTTTTATTTATGAAGGATTAGACCTTCAAAAGCAATTTTAAACCAAAATAAATGTTTTAACTCTGGAAAGATGAGATTCTAAGCATTAAACAAATGCATAAAACGTTAATTTAGCAGCTTTTACGGAAATAAATATATAATACAACTGCTGTTAATTTTTCCATTTGAGTAATTCAAGAAAACAAAGTCTATCGTAGTTATAAATCATTACTGTCCAAATATTTTTGAAATATTATTTAGCACCTACAAAAAGCCGAAAGTTACAGCGATGTATGCACTCAATTGAAACAGATGTTGATTTTAAACAGGTGGTGAAAGTTTTGACATTTAGCTTTCACTTTCCTCTCAGCTCTTATTTACTGTCAGTCTGTGAGTTCCCTTTGTTATGTGTCAAGTTTATATTGTCACAAGTATTGAAAATAGTCTATTGATTTTTACATCTTTATTTTAATTTAAAACATTCCATTTATAACGGAAATGAATTGTAAATAAATTATGTTTTAAAAAAACCCTTTAAATTTATTGTCTGTATTCCAAAAGTGAAATGTTTAATGCAATAAAATTAACTTTTGAACTACAATTCCATTAATTTACTTATAAAATAAATACTTATGTAAAATGTTGTTATAGAACGATATTATGTAGTATCACTTATTTAACTGTGAGTTAAAATATATAGTTCTTTTATAATTTTATGTATACAGAAACATTTAATAAAAGAGCAACACTGGTATAAACTATAATTTCTGTTTTTGAGACATAATTTGCTAACACGTCTATTTGGAATATATGATGAGCATAATTTAAGTTTAATCATGCTTGATATTGAATACTTTAAGTATTTAAAAAGAACCTAAAATAAATTTTAGCTTAGTTCTTGGGGTTTCAAAGATACTATAAAACTAGTCATAAAAGGTTTATAATTATTATATTTGTAATTGTAAATTGTCAACACCAATAAATCACATTACTGTGAAAACGGTATTTTTCTGCAGTATAGATCGATGTTATCTTAAAACCTTAACACTAGATGAAGTGGGAATACCATTTAAAGGAGTAATATAAATTGTATGTATGAATAAATTTAAAAAAATCGATAAATCTTAAAAACATAAATTAAACTTTAATACCTGTAGGATCATCTAATCTTGAATTTTATTAAATATAAAGATAAAAAGGTTTACAAATCTAAACAACATTACAATTAATTAGTTAAGTTGTAGTCTAAATCTGAATATAAGCCTTATCACAATAATATTACACTGCATGGTGCGGTTAAACTAGTATTTGTATTCCATAAAGGATTTAGTGAGTCTCTGTATGGAGATGAAAATGTTGGCTGCAGTTAATACAGTTGATTGAGTTACATCAATGTAGCAACTATTTAAATTAGAGAAAAATTATAATTTTAAAATAATATTTCTAATTTATAAGAGCTGATATTTTTAAATGAATTGGCTAAGCCTCAGCGAAGCCTATCATTCGATATCTAGAAAAAGAACTGACCTATAAGCTTGAAATTTGACATGATGCTTCATTTCTATACTTATGGGCAACACTGAGTTCGATGATAGTGCATCTCACTCTAAGGAATTTAGATGAGCATTAACGAATATCTTTAAATTAGTCTTATAGGTATCCATTATGGCAACGTGATAAAAGCGGAATAAATAAATTAGTCAACAAACTGAGTAATCATCATGTGATTTTATTATGTAACATGTTTACACATGTAGCCTAACTACGCTTACACATACATCATATATTGGTGACTTGTTGTATAGACCTTAATTATATCAAAACTGCTATGAAACCCAACTTAAAGAACTTAAAAATGCGAACTTATCTTGTGGGAAGATATCTCGGGAAAGATTTCATTTGTAGGCTTTAAATTTTGTAATAAACTTAATTTTTACATAGAAAAGAAATATGGTGCATGGAATTTGATTGAGTGTTATTGAAGCCTGTCACTACCACAATTTCTCTTTTGCCTACCGAAGGGAATAGAACATTTAGTTTCTGTACTACTGTCTTTCCTTCCGCAAGGCTTATTAATAATCAAGTAAGCGATGACTTGAAATTTTGATTGCAACCTTGATGAAACTTATTATGCGACAGATAGCGTAGCGTACTACTAGAAAACCTAACATTCTCAGATACCTTGAGAAGTAACCTTTTTGATAGGGTACTAACTGTGTCCTTAGTAGAAAAAGAAGAAAAATCCTCGCTATGATTACTAAATATCATTTAAACCTTGTCAGTTATAGTTCATATCATCAGTCAATAAAAAACGAAAAGCAATGATTTGTTATGTGGTACCTAACTGCGACCATATCCTAAGAAGAATGCGACGTAATTTCTTGGAATATTATTAAAAGATCCAATAAATAAATATTTTATTAATTTTGTTCGTCATTGATTTATAAAAGTGAATACATGAACTATATTTAATTAGTCACGATTAAAAAAATTTATATTTTAGGAAAGTCCTTTTATCTAACGAATTTGGCAATTTCGAATATTAGCTATACTTTAATGTTACAGATGATAGTAAAATCAAGCATTTACATTCTTATGGCAAAATAATTAACTCGTAGTAACATAAAATATACAATATTATGTATTTAAAAATTGTATATACTGCAATATAATTACTTGTTTTAAAATATGTAATGACCGTTGTAGTACACTTTAATGGATAACCTGTCTCTTCAACTTTGGGAAAAAGCTAGAAAAATTCAGCATTGTGACTTTTGCAGGTACCTGTTGCCGTTAGTCACCATCGCCTACTTGTACGTGAGGATGTCGCGGGAGATCGAGTTGAAGGAGGGTCCCCTGGCAGTGATCACGTACGATGCCCGGTCCCGCACCAACTCCAACGGCAGTCCTCGCAGTTTTGGGTAAGTCATAATTGGCTGTAACATGTGGTTAGCAGAGAAAGGTGAAGTAACGTGAGCAATACTTAATGAAATTTTCAGAACCTAGAAAAATCTTTAAGAACAGTAAAGACAATTTCCTGTAATTCCTGTATTAAATGTGCTGTACTACCTTATTGTTGATACGCCAGATGACTTCCTGATTTGATGCGAGATGAATTTAAATACACAATAGGTTTTTACGGAAGGCAGTATCGTACGTGAACTTTAAAAATATACGTAAGAGTTCCTGATCTATTAATGGATTCTTTTTCAAGTGGGAAAAAAAATTGAATATAATTTTAAAAATATACCAAAAAGTTTCTGATTTGTTAGTGGATTTTCTCAAGTGGAGAAAAACTTAAATATAATTTTAAAAATACACGGAAAAGTCCCTTGATTTATTAGTGGATTTTTTTTAAGTGGAGGTCAAAATTGAATATAATTTTAAAAATATACCAAAAAGTTTCTGATTTATTATTTATGGATTTTTTTTCAAGTGGGGAAAATTTAAATATAATTTTAAAATATTATAGTTTATCATTGTGCCATGTGTTGAATTAGTGAGCCTCAAACACAAGTGGTGAGTTAAATTCAGTAAAACATCAACACCCTAAAAATATGAACTAAAAAATATGGTACGCAGAAATTCTCCCCATTAAAGAATAAGCGTGGAATTATTAGTACATCTCTGAAATGTACCATTAATCAACATTGAATGACAAAGCTTCCATTCAGTAGCCTTTCACGGTTTGAAAGGGTTAGAATCTCCATATTTGGCAGAGTTTCATGGTGTGCAACGTTCAGCAGTCGAAATATGCGCATTCGATTGTATGATTAATATCCTTGAAGTGATGTACGTCTGACATATTCTTGGACAGAAGTTTCCATTGAATACCCAATAAACCATACTCTTGAATTCACTGCAAACCTGGATAATGACTGAGAATGTTCTAAACTTTTTAAAAGGTTTTTTTTCATATACATATAAGATGTGACGCAGGAATGATTAATAGTTTCATAAACTGAGGTAGAATTTACACTAAGCATTCACCCAATGTAATAAAACAAGTTTTTTATTCATTAAACTTGAAAGACTCCATGAATTAACAAACTACAAATGCTTGTAGATCTTGCCTCACATCTTTTATGCACGCGATTCTTCAATAGATCTGAGGAATAAAGTAAGATATATTCATTTTATTCAATAGGTAGCTTAGTGTTTCATCGATATTGCATGGATCCCATTTTTGAAAGGTCATGTTTAATTGTCACCAAAATAATATTGAAGATTGAACCAAAAACTACTATATATAACTTGAATACAAATTTAATTTGAGTTATATTCGGATACCTGAAAACCCCGAGGTTTACCTATATTAACTGCAATTTTCATTACGGTCAACCAAATGCTGTGTTTTATATCTCAATTTTTATTTCACAAAGAACTACAAATGATGTATAACTACGTTTTTATTTAGGGTATCTCGGGATTTACTCACCTGGAGTATAAGTGCTGGAAAGTTCAAACAGTTTCATACCAAAAAATACTACATACTAAATTTGAACATCGTGCTCACAAGGTTCTGAAAATACCGTATTGAACAGACTAAGACACATGTACATTTTGCTGTGAATACCTAAGCTAGTGCCAGGGTTTTAGTTCAGCTTATGATTGTAACTATTCATTAAGTTTGTATGTTACAATTAGTATTTGTGTTGTGAATGCAGCCAAGGACAAACCCACTTCAGGTACCGGTCACCCACCGCCAACTTTGACCTGTACGAGACAGAGCTGGACATTAAGAAGGAGAAGAAGGTACAGCAGTACCTCGTCACCATGGTGACCGTGTTCGGCATCTGCCTGTGTCCTCTCATGGTTCTCAGGTACGTACATCCATAAATCCTCATTGGGTATTTATGACACAAGTAGTATTTGTGATTGACATGCAGCCTAGGGTAAGCCCACTTCAGGTACTGATTGCCCACCGCCAACTTTGACCTGTACGAAACGGAGCTAGACATTAAGAAGGAGAAGAAAGGACAGAAATACCTCACCATGGTGACTGTGTTTGGCTACTACCTATGTTCTCTTATGGTTCTCAGTGCATACACCTCCTGAATCCTCATTGCCAGCTATCTTACAATAGCCGCTGTCTTGAGGTGGCATTCAATCATCATGCACTCTGAACGGATAACCTTTGCGGGGACGCAGGGACCGGCAATCGTGTTCTGCAGTGATGTGTGTGTCTTTAGATATTTATGTATGAAAAAATATCAATAAAATTATTTATGTTTCCAATTTTATAAACTTAATTGTTGTGTTAAGATACTGTTACTGTATCTCATACTGAGAGAATATAAGGATTATACACTATGTGCCTTTAAAATTCAAAACTAAAATTTTAATCAATCGGGCTAAATAATTGTACTCTACATCCAAAGTAAAGTGATTTAATAATGTTGATTTTCTAACTTGAGTATAGATTGTCAAGTTAAAACCAATGTTTACACACCCTTGTTTATATAAAAATTTAGATATTAAACTTGGTAATGTGCGATACTTAAAATGCATTATATTTTTTCATTATGAACTTAGAATATAACTTCCTTAAAATACTGTGCAATAACTGTTTAGCTATAATATGTAGCTAAGACCTTCACTGCAGGTCTATACTGACTGAGTGAGACCAAATACATTAGGGACCATCAGGAAGTACAGTTGAGGGTGGAGCTTATTTGACGTGTGACCTTGGAGCAGCCAAAGAGGACTGAGGGACGTTGCCAAACTTCTCCGCTGTAACGGAAAGCTGCGCGGGTGCTAAGTACTAAAAGTTACAGTTTTGCTCGAAATACATGTTAAAACCGATTAACTGAGTTACTTTGAGGTTTGTACAGTACAACACTGTGACAAAGGCCTGTGTCGGCTGCAACGCGAATCGCTGAACATATTTTTTGTTCGAATTTTTTATGTACTTTATAAAATCTTAAAGTATTTTTTTTACTTTTTTATTTTTACTGTGTAAATTTCATAGTTTGGAGGTATTACATGGTAGTAACCACAAAATATATTAGGTTTTATATTTCTTTGAAAATTTTCAAAAACCCCTTTTTTTAATATCAGATCAAGAATCAGAAAACTGTGAGGGAAAATTCATTATGAGGGGAAGGGACACTTAAAGTGCATTTTAACGCTAGAAGACAAACAAAAATATTGAATCGATTACTGACACCGTGTTAAATGTAAGGAAGCAATTGAATTCATAATGTAGGCTATGAATTATTTTAAATGAGTAAATAAATAATATATTAATTCTTCTGTTTAGGCTAGCCAAGTTGGCAGTGGCAGAGACGTACGAAAACACCGGTCACTTCGACCTTACATACGTGACATTCGTGTGGTTCGCATTCCTCCCAGCGTGCACCACACCGCTCATCTTTCTCTACTGGAGGACTACAAAGTTAGTTACAACTCTCTAACAGTCTCTTTAACTAATCATCTTTAATTTGTCTGTCTTGTAACACGGTGGTACAGAAATAATACCCAACATGTATAGTTTGTAAGCAATGTTAACTATACAAGTTTGTTTTTTCCTATGTATTTACTCATTAGCAGCTCTAGAACATAAAAATGCTCCCAAGAATGGATTTTAAATATTTAAAGATTACAGAATAATTCTTTAAATCAACTAATTTACCTATGCTAATGCCTAAATTTATTTCAAAATTCTTTAATTCCATTATTTTAGTATTTATTTAACATTTAATATTTGCTACGTTCTTCAATATGTGTATCACCCCACCTTGAACCTAATTTGAACCTAAATTAAACCTATTATTGAATTATTAGAAATGTAGCCTCAAAAAGTGTTTGATATAAATATACAATAATAAACCTTTTAACCCTTTTTATAGATTTTAATTCGTATAATTTACATTTCGAATTCAACGAATTCATCATCAGGTACTTGTAGGTTAATGTAAATGAAGTAAAATTAAAGGTACATTGTACGAAATAAAATCTACAAATAGCGTTAAAAGGTTTATTTTTGTATATTCCTATTATTTAACCTAAATAATAACTGAAGTTTTTATTTGTAACAAATTATGTGTTCAATGTTAATTGAATTAATGTAGCTCCATCACCTGCATCCATGTCATTAATATTACACTCGGATATCTTATGCCATTATATTAATTATATACTCTCATTTAATTAATATGGATAAATTAAATCCTGATCACAAACTCTTCATCCCCTACTTTAATATAGTGCTGTGCTAACTTGTCTCCTGATGTTTACCACCTGCAATACTGAAATATTTACACACACACACACACACACACACACACACACACACACACACACACACACACACACACACACACACACACACACACACACACACACACACACACACACACACACAAAAATAAAAAACCTTTAAATTTTATCTATCATTTCTTTGAATGGCGTATTTAAATTGAATCGGCAGGCAAGCTTTTGTTCTCTATTGACTTCATTGGCTATCACCAGGACGAAATCCCACCCCTGTGACAGAAATGTAATTCCCTAAATGCCAAGGCTACATATGAATTTATTTATGAATTGTTTTCCAACTTTAAAGAACTGCTTATATGCTAATTATTTTAATTTACATACGTGCTAAATAAAGTTTCATTACTTCATGGCCTTGTACATTTTATATAATTAATTTTTCATTTATTAACTGTAAAAAGAAGCCTATATGTTTATATACATTTTAATATACAGTATTTTCATATTAAAAGCTCAAATTTTACAGTTATTAGTATGTTGTATTAACTTTAGATTACTAATGATAGCTAAGTACTCAATTATCGCAGAGCAAAGACAAATGTTTAACACTCAAACGGAGATGTTTGATTCGTAATTGGTCGGATTATTGGCTTAAGGGAGAGACAAACATAGAAATTAACCCACATGTTTGCTCAGGATACAGATCCTGGCAATTGTTGTACGATTTTGTAGAGACACATTTAATAAACCTTAAGGACGTTTTTGAAATCCCATTATGTTAAAAACGGTTATTAAAAACTTTGAGCGTTTAAAATTTTCAATTATTAATACTGATTGATGATTAATTTCTAAAGGCTGTTGGTGTAGCCACCGTTCTCTGTCCATATTCTAGGTTCACCTTTTCATACAAATTTATTCCATTATGTCGTTGAAGGAAGATTTCATAGGCTTGTCTATTCAATCTTATTCAATCCGTATCCAAGATCCGGATACTTAGGATCTTACATATACCCCTGCATAGTAAAATAAAGAAGCCAAAGTAATGAAATTTTATAAGTTAAACGTTGTATTCGTTGAAGCATTCCTAGTATATAAGCCAAAAGTCAAGTTTCATTGTATAAACACACAACCTGATTTTTTAATCGATAAAGACATTTCCCTGAAAAAGAAACCGATCGTAAGCCGCGGTTATTTTATTGGATAAAAGCCGTGGTTCACAATTATAAGTGATAAAAATATAAAGTAGTAAATTTTTTTGTCATAATGTTTTTACCTATATACTTAAAAAACTGGCTGAGAAACGCCATTTTGAGGGTCCGTATGTGGCCATCTGATTCTGATTGGCCATTTAGTTACGTATCTGATGGTTGGTTTTAAGTAAGAACATAAAGAAGTAAAAAATATATTATCCAAGATAAAATATAATTTTAATTTTTAACTTTTGATATCTTTCCATTACGAGATCCGTCAAACCTAGAGTGCCTGATGATCATTATTTTTTTAGGGACTTATTTATTTAAACAAAAACAGGTTCTGTGCTCATACCAGGAAAATTGGCTCTTATATGTCCGCAACTTAATCTCGATTTCCTTAAAAAGAAAAATACCTTAATACCTTAATACAAAATCTTCTAACTTACCCATGGAAAGCGTGAATCAAACGATCCCATGATTCAAAAAAATTATACAAATAATTACGTCCATCAACTTTAACCGAGTTCATTAATGAACGCTGTGCTGAAATAAAAACAATCGCGCATCCTTTTTCGCCGAGATAATGAACCTTCGGTCCAGCACTCTGAAAATGTGAATTGAGAACCCAAACACAATTGACACTGGCGTTCAATTAGCACTGTGTTAAGGTTTTTGAATTTACGCCAGATGCTCTAGAACAACAGTATTCTGTGTTGCATTGACATGTAATAATTATCTATAAAGAAGTCGGATATAAATATTTGTTAACTTATATTTATTCATAATAATATTAAATTCACAAAAATTTATTCGTAAAGATAGCAAGATTACAAATATTTACCTTCGGTGTGTGTTGCAATGAATAGAACACTATATTTCGCGGTTTTTAGTATGCTCTTCTTCAAAGTGTCAAAAAAGCTTCTAATCCTCGAAAATTGTTAAAAAAAAACATATAACGTTGTTGAATTACTGAAAACATATTATCTTTTTGAATAATTTGTAGCAATAATACAATTTTGCCATCGTTCAGTGATACAAAAATTTAGTAACACTACGTTTCGAGATCTGCAATCTGATCTCTTCTTCAGGTGAATAACTAACCTAACATATAATTAGAATGTGGGTTAAAATAAACAAATGATTCTAGAGCGTTGTGACACGCATAAGTCAGGAATAAAAACCACCAACTTCACTATCTCTATAATATGCACTTAATAAAACACAAAATAATTATTAAAACTAAACTACGGAATATAGATCACAATAGATCTGCATTCGCCAACCAACCACCTTCGACTGGCCAGAGGCCAATAGTAAATGGCAATCTTCACGGCAGAAACAAAATGGCGGAAAAGGAGAGAACGGGAGTGGGCCATTTTATTATTGGTTCATTCATTTTTGTATCACTGAGCAATGGAAAATTCCCGGAAAAATCCTGTTTCCCTCACAATCATTCCATTGTAAAAAAAATTATGGTTGTCTGTAAAGTCGGTTTTACGGGCGAAGATTTTACGTGACAACGTCTTTTTCTCGGTAGAATATTTATTGATATGAATATTATTAAATTGCACAATAGGAACAAGGAATTGAATGAAAATAAGAATTGCACAAATTTTAACTATAGAAATATATTTTGTTTACTAAAACATTGTACATAATTAATTAAAATTTGTTATTGTAAATGGTAAAGTTGAATAAAACATTTACTAAAATTGGAATTTGAAATTCTTGCTAAACCCAGTTAAATTCTAACTCCGCGCGTGGTGATTGGTCGGTTTAGTTCGTTTGTTTGGTCGCACTGTTATGACAGGTTAGAGGTTATAATTTGTTATTTTAAATGTTTGACTAGCAATACGCGCTGTTTTCTTCTCAATCGACTGAATTACGATTGATTGCAGAGTGATTTAAACTAATAATTTACTTAACACTATCAACATTTGTCAATAGTATGACATAACCTATAAACTCAGTTTCTCAACTTTTGTGTCAATCTAACAATTAATCAATCAATCATAGTTTACGATAATGAAATATCAGTGTACAATTATTTACCTTTATTGTTGTAGTTGTTGTAAATGACGAATCTAAGCACTCCACATTTTCACGAATAAACATAGTTATCTGCTTTATCCCGTGCGGCGGACCCACAGTTATCTGCTTTATCCCGTGCGGATCCCGTGCGGCGGACCCACTGGACGGGCATCGTAACGTTACCGGGCGTTACACTTTTTCATGAGTGACTCCGAGCCGCAACCTAATTTAAGACGTTGTCACGTCAAAAACAGTTTCAAATAAAGAATACAGTTTTAAACAAAGAATATAATTATTTCATATGTGTAACTCATGGAATATGTTGTAACAAAAAGCAGAAATTTAAATGGTTTATAACCTGTAAGTGGAAAAATGAGCATCAAAATATCATTTATTTATTTATGTAACTTCCAGGACTTGAAATAGAATATCCATGCATTTACCTTAAAACTCAAATTGGCCGATACTTCATCATTATTTTCGTCCAGTCTGCTGAAAAAAGGAACTTGGCCTTCTGAAGTTCACTTTTCCCACACTACACAGTTCAAGACTAAATACAATGGTCTTAATTTACCTTAATTATTAATTATAAGTATGGTGTTCACCACTTTTAAATATTACAGTAGTAGTACATGTAATAATTATCTTAATGGAAAAAAATTGTTTATTGAATTAGCTTTTTGTTTATGGAATGCGTAACTTTATCTCTTTTTGAAGAGGATCTGCAGTGTATAAACACACGATGTTAGTACAAAGTCAAAGTTCCTAGATGGTTTGGAAAGAAATGTTCTGTGTAAGGTCACTTCTTCTTTCTTTTTATCATACGGACTGAAAATACGAGGCACGGTACTTGCTACTATAAGTTTGTGTATTATTAAAAGCCGTGAAAAAGTTTCAACAAGATATATGTAGTTCAGAATATTGTCAGTGTTTATCTGTTACTTTTGAAAAGTGGATGTGTGGAGATCAAGCTCACCCTCATACAGTTAATTACTATATGTTACTACCCTCACCTTAATTGTCTCAATCATTGTTAATACAAGGGGGAGGGTTTGTTAGACAAGTGAAACTGTGTCAGCTTTGGCTCAGCGGCAAAATGAACTGGTACCTTTCCGTTACCAGTCGTTTCCTCTGAGCCTACCAGGCACTAATGAATTAGAATTAAATTACTTGTAAAGTTCACGTTTCTCAAAAAACCCCTAGTAAGACTATTACTGTTTGATCTTCCCAAACAACAGCTTATCTACAGCCTGTAATACAGTTCTTTCTTTGTGAAGTGATGTTACCTGGAGTAACTTAACCTTTTTCAGATCCACCAAGGAGCGACTACGCGGATACTTCCGGCTGAGTAACCGACACATCCGGAGGAGCTGTGAGTCACCGCAGGACCAGCGACCAGGGGAGATACCTGTGCGCCACACCCGAACGTGTTCGGACTCTGGTCGCAACAGCGAGGGTACCCTCAGCACGACCCCCGTCATCAACAACTCCTGATCACCGCTCCTGGCCCGCTAAGGAGGGTCTAGTGTGACATCTCCCCTGGATAAAGGTAACGTTTAAAAACTAATCTGTGCTTTTACATTTTTATTTGCTATTTACTAATAACCAAAATGTGTGGATGTTGCGTAGGTGAGCTGCAGAAGTGAAGGTATTAACAATAATATGAACGCTGTGAATCGATAAGAAACTGGGTTTCTTCATAAGAAAGACAATGAAGAATGTTACTCGTATATCTGAGAAAGATGTAATACTTATAGAAGGTGGATGAGAGATAACTTAATTATCCGTTCCTAATGCCCCATGTTCTTGTTTTTTATTTTCCAAGTATTTTCAAATCTATTATTATCTAATACAACACTACTAAAAATATTTTTAGTACAAATCATGGAATTTATTTGAGTGTTAGAGAAATACGAGTTTAATCCACCTTTAATAAAATGATTTTATTTTAATTTATGAAGATTCAAAATCGAAATTACTATAAAACTGTAAGAGATTTATTGGTAATAAAAAAAACTCTAATACTAGACACATAACTCTAATTTAAAAATGCAAATATAAAGCTTGTTTTTTTTAATTTTTCGTAACGTACTATACATTGTATTGGAGATTTGTTTCATTCTATTAGTTGCGTACAGAGTTTATAAATGCTGCTTTTTAAAAATTTTATGTAACTATAGGTCGATAAAATAATTATATTCCATGTTTTAGCCTTATTCTGTGTATTGTTCGTTAAGAAATAATGGTTATGGAAAATTCTTGAAGCTAAACTAACACTTTTACATTTCATAAAAGTATTTAGTAAAACACATTAAAAACTAAGAGTTCAAAACTTTGAGAAAAATAAGTTTTGTGATAGCAGCCATGACATAAATGGTGTAGCATTTATTTCTTGTACTTTTCTCATTGTATTAATTAAGTAGTATATATTTGACTGTATAAAAATCATTCTCTAAACTTAAAGGATATTTAAAACGAAATTATTCATTACAATCTGATGAGTTTAGGTTGTATTCTGAATATATTTTTAATCGTAGAGTTTGGTTATGTTGAAATTGACATAAGCAATAGAAAAAATATTATTTTTTTAATGTATTAGCCACATCCCTTAACTAACACGTAAGTAAAATAAAACATTTGGCCCCATTATATTAAATGACGCAGTTATACTTAAAACAAAAAAATAATTTTTGATAATTTGAAGGGCTCTATTTTTCTAAGCAGTGTGTATTTTCGAAAAAGGAAAGTATGGCACAAGGTATTTGTACAATTCATATACATTCTTAATTAGAATGGTTACTTTTTAATTTATATTTTTATTTTCAGATTTTAGTTTTCAAAAAGAACTGTAATATTGTAATACAACGTGTTATATTACTAGATAAATAACTGAAATAATTGCTACAGAGATCGATGTTATTGGTTTAGCAGCTATAACTTGAACTGGGTTTATTGAATACCTTCGCTTTCTCAGGACTTCGACATTGAGAGGGAAAGTTAATAAAACTTGTACCGATCCAGGTCAAGGCAACGGTCGTAATTGGAATCGAATATCGTTTCAAGACTTAAGTGTTGACAAACGTTATCATTATCTGAGGTCCAACAGTCCAAGGTCAAGGTGAAGAAGCCTGATCGATAATGTCGCTGTCAACCTACTCCGAGTTACACGGATGTCACGGTTACAGAAGGCACTCTATAGTAGTGTTCTACTGTATTCAGTGACTGTACCAGGCAAATTATGAGCTTAATTTGATTTTCATGCAGAATTGTTCAAAATTAGGGGATGCCAATATACCAAAGAATGTATTTAAACATGTACATACTAAGGTAGGGGTTTTCATCAGCTAACAGAAAGTATGTGGGTGGATCGTAGTTAAACTCCATTTATCGGCGTCAAATAAAGTTCTACATTTGCGTTTAATCTGAACCATGAAAATTTTGGTATTCTTGGATAGGATGCTGATTTCCATACTCAATACCAAATCCTACCCAGTCACTACCCGAAGGTGACAGGAAAATCATCATAGTCCTCGTCTTTAAAAGAAGTTTGTGCACGCGTCACGAACTCATCAGGGTAGAACTGAAATTATTATTACAGCTTTGTGCAAAACTGCAGGTAGTGGCTAATAAATAAATTAAAATTTTAATAAGCAAAATAATTAATTTTTTATCATAAATATTACAAATTCCGGCATGGCATAGATTTAAATGAAATCAAGAATACAAACTTTGGACCCACAACTATTGAATTTATTAAAAATTACATTAAATACAAATGTTTTCACATTTTAGCCCAATATTTGCGACTCTTTATTTATATTCAAACACAAATCTCAGTAATCGTGATGTTAGTCTATGCTAGTCAACCGACTTTCTTGGATCTCTTCAAACGTACATGACTCATTTCCCAGTACTCAAGTCTATGCCAGCGTCAGATTTCAGGCGCTTCGCTAAGCGGACGGTAAACTGGAGGTAAACTCATCGTTTAAATTGAACCAACCCTTCCCACCACACCGACGACTGGATTAATGGTTTTGTTTTTAATTCTGTGCCCTTGTTAAATATAGCCGGCTTATCATCCCCTTCCAGCTGTATGCCACAATGGAGCAGGTTATAAAAGTCACTGTTATTACACAACGATGATTTGATATGAAAAATAGCTAAAAATAACTACAATAAGTCCTTGTACTGTTTGATATTCATACCAAAGTTTTTTTTGTGCTAGAGAAATTCAATCGAAAATAAAATGTTTATTCATAGGAATAAGATCTAAAACAGAATAGCATATAATTATAATTGTAATGTATTTATGTTTTACATATGATTTTGTACTCTTTTATAATAATGATAATAATAAATATATGATAAAAAACTCGAACAAAACCTTTTCCATCTTTGTTTTTCAAGAAAATCATGTTATTAAAGTTTATTCAAATAAAAATCCCATTAAAAGTGATTTAATCTGTTCTTTTATCTTGTTTTTATTCAAAATCTCAAATCTAGAAGAAAAAGAGATCGTTCATTTATTCCGAGTCAGGAAAAATATATAATATTGATTCTATATTTTTCAATAAACAAAAAAGAAATATAAAAGGACATCAGTTACCACTTGAAACAAATAAACGGTATATTGAATAACAATTTTGACATTTGTTTCCACAATTTCCACAATGAACTATAGTCCTGATAAGGCATTGTCTTAAGTACAAAACAAATAGAATAAGTAATGACAAAATTAAAGACAATATCATTTATCTGTGATCACTCCAGATTTAAAAGTACCCATGAGAGCTGTAAGAGGTGGTTAGGTAAAAGGGACATTAATCTTTTCTCCGCGGGATCTTTATCTATAACAAAAAGTATTACTCCTATGTTTCGGTCTCCTTTTCACTTTTCTCTTCCATCTTCTATCCATAAGCCAAACCCCCACATTATATTACACATAACATGTAATATAATAGTTTTTTAATACATTCATAATTTGTGTTCAACTAATATAGCATATAATATAATTGAAATGTATTTATGTTTTACATATGATTCTGTAATCTTTTATAATAATGATAATAATAACTATATGATAAAAAACTCGAACATAACCTTTTCCATCTTTGTTTTTCAAGAAATTTATATATATACTAGCTGTTTCCCGCGGCTTCGCACGCTTTTCGTAAGTTTTGCCCGCGTAAGAGCATTTCTGGTTGAAGTAAATTATATTTCCAACCCCGATGTAGATTTTACCTTGATGTCACGATCAAGAAAATATGTCAAAAATGTATTGTACATGCATAATGTATTTTATTACAAAGTGGTCTACCACTCAACCTTTAAGTTCAACCAAAAATTTAGTTTAGACAATTATACATCATAACTTAGCGCCTTCAAATAGTGTTTCACTGTTTAATATACGTATCTATCTCGTAATTGCAGGTTATAATGTGCAGGCGCTTTGAAAACTTTTCTTCATTTTATTCGTTTATATTCACGACATAAGCGAATAATTCAGATAATAACTATCCTATCTTCTAAGTTAGACTAAATTACGGATACATGTGAAATTTGATTGAAATTGGTTCAGTCGTTTTGGAGTTTATTGGCAACATACATCGTGACTCAAGATTTTTATATATATATATATATATATATATATATATATATATATATATATATATATAATGTTTAATTTTTGTAACAGTTATCGTTAATTTTAATCTGTCATTATTATCACATTATATAAGTACAAAATAGAAAGCAATTGTAATCTTAGAATTTTCAATATTCTATTTTCAATTGCTGAACAATACGAATGTAGGCGTTGGTATTAACTGTACAGCCTACCAAGTTTATTGACGTACGGTCAAAGTTGGACAATTTCAAAATTTTTAATTTGGAGTTTTGGATAGAATGAACTTTTATCCCGGTGTTTTGACACTCTAGTCCATCAAGGTAGGAGCATGCCTCACCTCGAGTGAGGATTCGCTAAACTTGCATACAGAATTTCAAATCTATAGCTAATTTCGTTCTGAAGATGGTCTATGGACAGACATACAGACATAAGTTTTACATTCCCCGACACATAAAAGAGAAATGACCTCAGCCTATTAAGTGATAGGCTTAAATGGCGCTCAGCCAGTTTCCATGGTTGGTCATGCGCCATCTTAAAACTCACTCTTGTCTACGTAGTAATGAGTTTCGAGCACAATTTAAGATAAACATTTTCTCGATATATCTTGCTTCATGATGCATTCACATTCATGGTGGTTCATTAAGCCCTTTCACTTTCTGACCTAAAAAATAGAGATCTTCCTTGGAAGAAGAGGAATCTATGTTTAAAGTTTAAATATCTAGGAACGTTCTGTCAAGAACTAACCCACATGTGGAAAAGATGTTTTGAAGGCTTGTCTATCTTAAAATGACACACGGAAAATAGTGGGATTTATCTATTAAGATTCTGATCATTTTACATATCCCAATTTATACTACAAAACACTTTTCTTATCACTAAGAACACATTCTTGTACTAAAAAAACTTATCCTTTGAAAAAAAAAAGATTTTATGTTTATTTAGATAATACAAAATTTCAAACTCTTTCAAAAGAGTACTAGGACCGAAGTTGAATCGCACTGCGAATAGTTTCACTATAAGTATGAGGTACTCTCCGATTTGGCACATTATGTAAAACCTCATATTTAAAATGGACATATAATAAAGTACTATTTTTACGAATTTCATATTTCTAGAACGGACTGACATATTTGTAAAAAGAGGTTTGACAAATTGATACGTGATTTATGAGTACCATGTGGTTGCTATCCAGTCAGTGGACAAAATTCAAACAAAAGTTTCATGTTAACGTTATGAAACGTCGCCGTTGATTCATTACTGCACACTTTTCACATATTGCTAAATGCCATCACGGAATTTTTTTTGTACGAAAATGAGTGAATTCAAAAAGGTGTTACCTAATATGATGCAATTTATTAAAAATCCGTTCATTTATTTGCACTCGATCTCAACGCATAATTTTCCAGATGTGTAATACTAGTAACAAAAGTTGTTACTTAAAAAAATAGGATTTCACCACACTACGTGTCGCTTAACAGGCTTCGCTGAGATTGCGTGTCAAACTTCTAATCTATAATTCATTAATTCACGAGATGTCCTGCGGGTGGATATACAGACAGACAATCACATAAAAGGAAATTGAAACAAAACTAACGTTCAGCAAAATTTCATTGTAGACCGTGGTCACCATCATATACGTGCACATTCTTGTCTATGTAGAAATGAAGTTTCATGAAAAATTTAGCCTATGGACGAGAACTTTCTCGAGACATCTTCCCACATGTAACACAACAATATGCGTTCATTAAGTAAGGTTTCATACCAATGTTCAATTAATAAAAGTTCCTGTGACCTAGGGAGGGTAATATAAAGTGAGTACCCCTCTGAAATCAAATCTTGTCCCTGAATTTTAACACTAATTTTCCGCTCTTTTTTATCTTTTTGCTTTACGAATGAAAATTTTACATGTTCAAATCACATATGATTCTACACAGCCTGTTACACATTTATTTATTCTGATATTTTCGCTCTGATATCATTATTACCCATAAGACCAATGTAACAATATCACCTAACACCTAGCCCACTGAGACATTCACTATCAAACTCAGTGTTGATCATGTAGAAATGAAGGTTCATGAAAATGTTCAAGTCTGTAGGTCATTTCATCTTCGAGATATCTTGCGGACAGACAGACAGACAGACAGACAGACAGACAGAAATGCATTGTTACGGTCTCCGAGTTATAGGCTACGCTAAATCTCAGCCTATTAGTATTAAGTATTTTTATACTTTAAACATAAGACATGTCATCCTTGAGATACGAGTATAAGATAGGGTCCCGACACCAACACGATTTCATGCACTCCTGTTGAATATTGAGTTTTATTTAGCTATTTCAATATATGTTAGATAGAGTACACACAAATGATATGAAAGGAATCTGTGGCGGAAGAGTTAGCATACTCACACGAAAAAGGGAGAACCTGTATTCGAGTCGCAGTATATATAATACAATATTTGTAAGTGACTCTTGCCAATATTGGATTGAAATTATGTTCATTGTAAAAAGGGATTTAAAAAATATCCTATTAATAATATATGAATAATTTTTTGAAAAGAGAAGATATTTTTTAAGTGAATATCATGATAGGAGATGGTATAAAAGTACCACTGTAAAATACTTCTGTAACATTTATAACTTAATAATCTTAATAATCTTAAGGTAAATGGTTAAATCTTAATCATTACTTTTCATTCTATTTGTCGTTTACATAAATAACTAAGTTACCTTCAAATGTCTTGTTTTCCTCTTGAAAAATACTTCTAGATTTAACGCTCATGCAACGTTGTCAATTGTTTTCTGAGCGTTAAGTTGGTGCAATCAATATATGGTTGGGGAAGTATTTTTTTAAAATAAACTCATATCTATTTTATATTTCTAAATTTAAAAAATATTTTCAGTCTCCACGAATTACAAGCGTATAAAGTCGAAAATTTACGTTGTAATCAAACTCGAATAAAAACGCGACATTTTCGTAGTATGTAATTAATTAACTTCAGGGCATGACATGTTCTTTTTTATTTATGCCTTAAGTAAATAGTTTTTTAAATAAAAAAAAAAAAAAACATTACTTCCATTCATCTTTCACGTGAGCACTGTAAAAAATTCACATCTTTAAGAGTGTTTAGGTCTGATTTCTATGAGATGTCCAAAACTCTGTTTTAAAGTCCTAATTAAAGTCCTTACACTTCTGGTGGAATAAAATATCATAGTTCCTGCCTTTAAAAATTGTATTTGTGGTCTTAAAGTAGGTACTTTAATCCAAATTGTATTTAAAAATCAAAATATATTGTACCAACAAATAACCGACTTCACCATCTTACAATTTTTAAAAGAATATTTTAACTTGTTATCGCCATCTTTGCGCAAAATACAGATTACGCAGGAACGTTTATTTACTCGTTTTTTGGTGTTAAATACAGTTTTTCAGGATGTTTTTGAAGCAAATGTGACTACTGGGTAAAAAACCATCAAAGAATGTCTGCTTTCCAAGAACACTTTGTTTAGTAAAGACAATTGACTCAAGAGAATGCTATAACAAAAGGACGATTGTCAAATGGGGAGTAGATTGTATGAGTCTAGAGAGTAGACACAACACAAGAGACTAGTTCTAGGGACTGCTTTCTGAGAAAACAACTACCGCGGGAGTCTCAGGGGATGTCGCACGCTTTCCACACTCACTCGAGAGTCTCATTCAATATCTGTTGGTTTGAGCTTTGATTCAGAAAAATGGAGTAAACTTTCAGAATCACTCCCTTGACGCTGACCATCCTTGGTTATGATGTTAAGTGAATTCTTTCTGGACTTTCTGTTAGATAAAAAATTAATATTTCTTTGGCAATCAAGAAAGTAAAAACGAAGGAGTTGTTTGCTACACCATTTAATGTTTGATGATAGAATTTTGCCCTTATTCTTAATTTTAAAATAGAAAATAGCCTCGCAAAAGATGTCTACTCCACTTGGAATCTTAACTTGTGACTCATCTTCTTGCTGGTCAGTATAGAAGTCATTGTTATATTTCTCAGTGAAATCCTTCTGTACGTGTGAAAAGCAGAGAGTACAGGGGATATACACTTATATACGTCAGTATACTTATATACCACTGTGAGAAGTTCTGAGCAGCTACCCAAACTTAGCAATATTCATTCTTAATCTTAGATTCCATTCAGTCTTCTTGGACGGTTTGACGTACTCTTCAGGTTTTATTCTCTTCAATGAGTAAAGATACAACCCAGTGCGTGAACCTCATCGCGAAGGGAGGCTGCTACAACTGGTAGAATGCTTTTTCAAACCCTCTCTTCTGATTTAGCTCATGCTATTGATAGCTCTTTGTCTTTGAGATGACATTCAGAAAAAAAACCCTGAAAAACAGCAACAAATTAATTTGCCTGAGCAGTACCTTTTATAGACCAGGAGCTGGGAGTCAATTTGCAATGTATAAACAAACAACTCGATTTAAAAAAAAAAATATCTAGAGAACTTTTTTCCTAAGAAACAAATCAATAATCAGTCAAGCAACTTTTGGTGGAGATCAAACTGGAGATCAACAATTTACGTATCTAACGGATGATTTTATGTGGTGTCGAACTAAAAATAAAATGACCAGCGGAAAATTGTCTCTTCATATTTTTCAACATTTTGATTCCACCCCATTTCGATCTCTACTAAATCTAACACAGCCGACAATCGATTTATTTAATTAGGGGAAATTTATCTATCAGTTTCAAGAAAATGTAGGTTGTGTGTTTTATACAATTCAAATCGTTTCCTGGACTATTACCGCTGGTTACATGTAGGATGGGATTTTTGTGCTGGCTTTTTATAATTGATGTGCTAAATTTTACTTTATACATTTTCAAAATTAACTCTGAATGTATTGTTTCATTTGCATCCTTGTGTAGATTTATTTTGTTACAACGTGCAAAGGTTAGCAAATTTATAACGCGTTTCATTCGCTCTTTGAATTACCAATACAACTTGATTAAAAAATTTATTAAATTTTTGATATAGGCTACTTAGAAGATTATTAGAAGTTATGTTGATTCTACGTTTTTTAAAGGGTGAAACGAATGATACAAATCATCAATATAGGTTCGGCAGTATACTCATCTCCAGTGTACCATGACTGGGCACAGGTCGAGTGACTACACGGGACTACTAAATCAATCACCATCAGGCGTGGACTTCCGGTCACTGACAGGAAATCTAATCATTCCTACTTCCTTCTTGATTGTCCATCCAAACCAATTTCAGAAAAATTTCCGTTCTCCACATTTAAACACTTTGAAAGAATGAATCCCAAAGTAATTAATGTTTGTGCCAAATTTTCCAATAAACTATTTCTGAGCAGCATAACATTTTATCACTTCGCATTGATTGGATTATAAATGGAATTTAATTATAAACTTTCCATAATTTTATGACGAATAATAGTTTTAACGAAACTTATCCAAAACCAATAAAATATTGACTGTAAAATACGAGGATGCAAGCTGAGTTTTTGAATTTCAACTTGCCGCTTAACAACTATAATGTTTTGGTGTCAAATTAATAGAATTATGCTAAAACTCAATCCACTCACTGAATTCGAGTTTATTGTAATGTTAATACTTTTTTAATTAGACGTCTTGGAAAAAATAATGTTTTGTCACACGTGTGTTTAAATCACTAAACTAACATGTATTCGGAAGACTAAATACTTGTCAAGCAATTTCTAAAAATTCAAAATTTTTTTATCCAAACAATTGCCTGATAATATATCAATAAGGATTAATTTTCACACTTAAACACACACATCACTAATGTTTAAAAAAATTTAAATTGCTCTTTGTATAAATTAACAAAAAGTTTGAGTACCCAACTCGTGTCAATAACAGGCTTTACTGAGACTGCGTGCAAAATTTCAAGATTGCAGCTTCATTTGTAACTCATGTGAAAATGGAATTTATTATTGTACTGTTTATCTACAAATTTATATGTTCTGAAATTTTTTTGTCAAGGTTACCATGGTACCAACTAAAAACTTTGTGACGAATGGGAAATAATTCACTAACGCTCAGCCAAATGGAGTGACATGCACCGTACTCGAACTCGACGACCCATATATAGAAATGAAGGTCTCGATCTGCTTCATAAAGTTTCGAACTCAGTTCGTTTTCGAGGTATCTTGTTGACAGACACACAGAATTAATTTATTCCAGGCGTCGAAAGATAAACTTCGCTAAGACATTCAGCCAAGAAATGTTGAATGTCGGTGAAAACAGTAATATTGTTGTCCAACACTAAACATTTGATTGTATGCACACTATTAAATGTGGTAGTTTATATTGTTTTACAAGAATAAAAAATGGGAACAAAACAATTCCATTTAACGAAGTGTTTCTGTTACAGGAATGCAGTGAGACGGGTGTTCCCATAGACGCCTGAGCCCGTAAATGGGACCACCTGAGTGAAACAATCGTTGCCGACAATTTAGTGAAAACCCTTCCGCAACTAGAGACAGCTCTGACATATCTGTATGTCTCTAACATACAGTGTACTCTACATCGATCTGTGTCGCAAGCTCAACTTGTAGATGTATTTTTATATGTAATTTATCAGCTAATTGCGCGTTGTGTTTTTATTAATGTTGCGTGTAATATTTACCAAGTTTTTATGAAATAGAGATGTTACCAATGTTGATAAGAATGTTGTAAAAGAACCAAAGAAGTATACAATAACTAATTATAATAAGTTTGATGCTAATGTGTATAATAAACAAGTATATATGTACAGCTAATTTTGGTTTCAGCCAAGTCCATATTTTTATTTGTATACCTGTCCTATAGTTATAGACAACATTGGATATTTTAACTACTTTCCTTATAATTATTGTTTTCAAATAGTCCGATAAATTTTTTTGTGTAAAGCAGTTAAGTGGCTATCCTCTTTTAGGGTATTACATTTGTGAAAACAACACTTTAATTTATGTGAGGATTATAAAAAACGGCGTTTGATTCTAACAGCCAAAGAAATGTAAAAAAAATGATTTTTCATGCTTTCTTTGAAGAGCTACAACAGCTACATATAAACAAATGAACACAGTTTAGTTATATAAGAAGGTGTCTAAAATATAGAAGGGGCATTTTAATAGCTTATTAGCTTTCCTCTTACAATAAATCCTGGTCCAAAAAGACTTTTGGTGGTATTTATCGTGTACGTATTAATTTTTAATCATTGTTATAGGTATTCCATCACAATCAAAAGACCACCTTAGATTACTGTTAATAACCGTAGTGAACATTACCCTTCATTCATTTCCAGGAATCATAGTAATTTATCGGAAACCTTCTATCATTTGCCTCTCATACTCGTATGATTGTGCTGTCAACATATATATCATTCCAAATCGTTTACGTAACTTAAAGGTCTCTAAGGTCTTTTTTGTTTACAAGGAAAGTGCACATACAGGTTTTATATCTTTTTACAATTTTGAACACTTGTTAAATAATATTCCCCGAAATCTCCTTTTACATTGATATACACAAAATTTTGTGATGTGTCTGATGAAGGTATCTTGGATATCGAAAAGGCCTCACAATAATATGTATTAAATATTGGTTTTGTATTTTAATGTAATTTAACAGTGACCAATATAAGCTCCATCTACAGCATTAAAACGACTTTGTTCCACGAATGAGACAATGAGAACATCTCTTCATCTAGATTAGAGTGGGAATTCAGACAGAGCTCCTTTGTTGTCTAGATGTTTCCTGATGTCGAAACGATGCAGAGAGTGGACCTCTTCAGCCAGGCATGGACTCAAGCTTCTCGTTGTCAAGACTATAACGGTGTCAGATTTCAGGCGCTGCACTAAGCGGAAGTTGGAGCTAAACTCAATATTCGCAAAAAAGACATTTAAAAAGTGCTCTAGCTATAAAGATGTTTTGAAATTATCATTTCACAGCACTTTTTTCAGCGTTTCCGCAGATTGAAACAACTAAAATATATATGGATAAACCATTTCCTTGATGAAAAATAGAACATGATCATGAAAATATTTCACCTTCCTTGAAGGTTTAATGTTGCTGACCATGAGTGGTTGGAAAAGTTCCTGGCAGGTAAACTAAAAACAGAAATTTTGTCCTGCATTCCATAAAGAACCTTCATACGGATAAATATTCTGAAATTGGGTGCTAGGGATCCTTTAGTATCTTTCAATGGTTACTATTCAAGTAAATGCAATATTAATGGGAAATGGAGAATTGAAATTGGAAAAACACTGTGTTGCTATGCAACAATTGATAAAAAAAGCATACAAAAAGTAAAAATGCAGATAAAGGATTAAAAAAGATTAGTCACAGCAGATTTCTGCCAATAAGAATACTTGAGGGCCAGTATTAAGAGGTAGAGGATCCATATAACCCGTTATATGCAACTGGAGGTCTCTGCAAGTAGTGAATAAATAGGGTATTTAAAGGTTCTGTCGGCTTCCCAAAAGTTTGTAATTTACAATTTTGATGTTGCATATCTCAAAAGTATTAAAACCAATGTTTCTAAATTTAGTCGTTCAGTAGATAATATTATAGTTCCTATTCAAATTATAGTTCATAGATCTAAATCTAGTTCATATCCTAAAGATTTCATGATTCATGCCTTAGATACATTGATTTTTACAATTAGTTCTAATAAAACAAATTTAGATTCTGTAAAAATATATTAAACAAAGTATATTGCTGAAATGAATGGTTAGCAATACTAACTTAAATATCTTGCTTATATAATTATTATATTAATTGTTATCAATAGGCCAGTTTTTTAAATTAAAACACTTCGTGAATAGCTTTAAGCAAACAGTGGAAAGTTAAATATTTAAATACTCTGTGTGACCTAATGTGCTTATTGTGAGGTGGGTCCCTAACTTAACAAGGGATACACCTAATGTGTGAAGAAGACTTGCATTTTGTGACAATCCTAAAATATTATAAAGATCTGGATTGATATTGATTGATCTGGATTTGCGAACAAAACTTAATAAATTAGGATAGCCATTAAATAAGATAAGGCAACTATAGGTGATCCCAAGGAAACGAAAATTATATAAAAGTTTCTAACTACACAAGTCTAAAGCAAAGTCCGAGTGAGTGTTGTATGTGTGGAAATAGTAGTAACACAAGATAGTAATATTGGAAACTCAAAGGCATCGCAGCTTGACCAGCTTCATTATGGTAGATATTGGGCAGTTAAATTAATGAGATTTAAGTTTGGAGGAACAAAATATAATAACGGATACGTATGAATCATCTTTAGTAATTGAAAAACACTACGTTGGAATAGAGAATGTTTAATGAAAATAGCGAACATTTGACATTAACGTGTCAAGTACATATTATAGCCATAAAGTAGTGTAAAATCATCTTTATAAATGACCAATTTGATCAATTACTATGTGATGGAGAACTAAGTATTTTTAACTGAGTAAACAGAATATAATAGCCACCTGCATTAGATTTGAATTACATACTTAATGACTTTCCGGAAAGCTTAGGTATGCTTTGGTATTTAAGCGTAAACATTAAGGTTTAGTGACAGAGAGCGATTAAGGATGAATGACTCATATCGCGATCCCAAAACTTGGCTGATATGCGAATGTACAATTGATAACTTGCTGTCACAGCGTATGCTGCGTACAGCGTACCTAGTTGAAGACTGCGAGCTTCGCTCTCTCTTGGAGTATCATCTCAGCCAGAATATTAGACTAAGCCTTTCTGGCTAAAAAGAACGGATAGACAGCAACTTGTCTATCTCCTCATGTCACAACTTGACTTCTCATACACTTTAATATGTTGAACAACGTGAACCTTACTTTCCTGTTAAATCGATGAGGTATAAATCAAGTATGCTAATCAATTATTCAAAACTTTTTCGTCTAGTAAGTTGAATTAATCGAGACTGCTGTAGGTGATATCCAAGAAATTTAATATCTGCAATGTAGTCACGTCTTCTGAGTACTTGACTTCTCAGTTGGTTTCTCTCCGGTACAACTTTCTGAGGAGAGCAATACTCTCTGGATTGTTACCATACTTTGCTTCTTACGTCTTTTAGAGAATTCCGTCCGGACTTCAGTTAGTTCCTAAGAAGCTAACTAAGTGTATAAATTCATGGAGGTAATAATTTCTATACACTTTATTTAATATTACGTACACTATTGTATATTTAATAATTGCATAGTACCAATTATTGAGTTTTAAAGTTTTGGTAGCTTTTTGCACATAAACAAGGAGAATCTTTCTTTACTAATCTACTCACTTCTGCTTTTCACTGATCTTCAATTTCCAAATTATAACTTACTCCTAGTCTTTTTCTATAGAGGAAGAACCTATAAACCTTCATTCTCTATGGCGTATTGAGGTAAGGACGGGCAGTAAGTATTGGAAGTACTCCCTATTGAAATTCCATGGACAAAATCATGCGGGGGTTTAAGGGTAATTTTCAATTTAACCAGTCGAAGCTTTTACAGAAAATATAAAAGAAGAGGTGACCAGTACTTCTAAGCCATACAAGTTGAAGCAACCAGGTTAATCATGACTAGGTCCAGTATTTATAGTATTGGACACTGAGGAAGCCAATCACCATTAGAATCATTATGCTCCTCAGTGAGTTTCGATCGTGGGTCATGAGTTCGCCGGCATCTCGTAACTCGATATTAGCAGTCGATTCTGGACTTCCATTGGGTTATTCAGGTAATGTGTCGTCAGATTCTACCGTAGCCATAAACGAGATCCATACACGAGTCCTGCGGGAGGTAAATGGGGCAATATTTAAAATAGGTTCAATATTAAAATCAGTCAGTCATAGTTCAATCGCCATTTTGAAGATAATGACCAAACCTAACCTAAAAGCAAAAACATTCCTTTAAATAACATGAAATTGTTAAAAGGTTTTGTGTTGTCAATAAAGCTAAGCATTCAGTTACACGCAACAGTATCAAGGAAACAAAAGGTTCGCTCATAAACAATATACTTACTTAAACCCCCACTTTTGTTTTTGTTGGTCCATATTAATCAAGCGGAATTCTGACATCTCAAGTACGGAGCTAGAAACAGGAAAACAAAGTTAATTTGTAAGTATGATTCAACAAATGTATTAAGTTATTTATCAAATAAATCTTCTCTATACAGCCTTAATTATCACGTCTGAATAATCCCGGTCCTTATTAAAGAGTATCATAATTTTCGGATGCTATTTTTTCAGTACCATGAAATATTAGAAAAGAACTTTTTCTGAAGATATGCACGTACAAGGCTTCATGTTACTTTTTGAAACAACACTGCTTACGTAAAGACGGGGAATAGATAAATAAGGACACCAAAGTCCTGCAAGATGTTTTTTTTTCTTGGTTATCTAATAAACCCCATTATAAATACAGGTTTAATTATATAAATATTAATAATGCCTGAAGTTTTGTAATATTAAGGGCATTTGTTTTATTACATTTATTATACAAGAGTACAGTTGAAACATAGCTTATTGCAAAATATATTATGTTAAGCACAGTAACATATAAAGCTAAATAACACATTTAAGAACATAAACTAAGTAATTTAAAAATATTAAATGGTGTCCGAATCAGAACTTTGAACCATTCTTGATCTCTCAGAACTAATCTTTCTTGAAATGCAGCTTTAAAAAAAATTGGTTTTGATACAGCGGAAGAGGAGACGTCTAAAGCGAAATATCTTTAGCACAAAGCAATGTCAAAGTATTGTCAATCGTCTATTGGAGATGAGGTAAGCGTGGTTAATGCGATCATCGCTCTAATATCTTAAGACGTGCCAATGGTAAAAATGGCGACACATTTATAGTAGCCAAAACGATCTCTCATAGAGATCTGAACTTGAGTAGAATACACCAGGAAAAGGTTAAAGTGAGATGTACGATGAAACAAAGAACATTTAATTGAGCAAATCATATAAATTTAGTGACACGAATTTTACAGGCTGGGTATGCTAAGGTGTCCTAAACACATTATGTCGGGAGAACGGGTAGTATTATAGAATATAAATAAAATAAAACCACAATAGATCACATAATATGAAATCCATTAAAAATAATTTTACCTAATTTAAGGAAGATGTGCCACAACTGGAGGTTCCTGGTTTAAATATAGAACTTTTCAAATGTAAACCTAAGATACATAATTGATTTAAAGCAGTATTAGTGAAGAAACATTGTAGTGAATTTTGTTTTCAAAAATATTGTATTGTTTCAAAATGGTGGACTAAAAGACAAACAAACTTGGGTTTTACATAAAACCCAATATTTTCCACAAATCTAAAAATAAACCAGTGTTACCAGTAATATTTTAAACTGGAGTAAATAAACTGTAACAGATATTTCACAGAAATATTTATAACATTTGGCCACCACAAAACAATATTTTGAAAAAATTAAAATGGGTGAACATAATGGGATAAAGCTAAGTGTTTCGTTCCACATAACAGCGTTAATCAAATATAGGGTTTGCTCATTAAAATTATATACATGTAAACCCTCACGTTTGTTTTCTGTTGTTCCACATTGATCATGCAGAAGTCTAACACCTCAAGTACGGAGGTCGAACAGAAAAACAAAGGTCATTTTTATATTCAAAGGTCAAGTATACTTCAAGTTTATTAAACTATTTATCAAATAAATTGTCTGTATCCAGCCATATATATGGCATATCTATTTGGGCATAAGAAAAAATCGAAGATTAAACCATGTTATACTTGTTTTAAAGGTCTTTGAAAAATAAATGTTTTATATTTAAACCATGTGTCTATCTGTAACGTATTTTGAGTGAAAACTAAAAATAATATCTCAATATTAAGGATTAAAACGTATGAAGAATTATTGCAGTATATTATAATTATTACATTTTCAAATATAAATCTATGCCACTATTGTAAAAAGAACCATTCTTCAAAAAATATTGAACATCTCAAAATGGCGTTCAAAAGTTTACGGCTTCATCAAATAATTCACTATTTCTACCTTTTATGACACAAACAATGTATAATACTTGAAAATCGCTGTTTGGAAATGAATTTATTTTAAAATTACATTACCCAACGAATATACTTTACAAGATTTCTCTCACAGTCTCATTGTACGATTACGCACAACAACCATTACACAGCCATTATAAATACGATTACGACTGGGCAAAGTTGGGAATATCGTTATCAAAATGGAGTAATTATAATTTACAAAAGGAAGTAAAATTTCATTTGCAAACATGATTTATCAAAAACTCTATTGACATATTTCGAAATACTCTTATTGTGGTACATGAGTGCGAATTTTAAAGAATTAAAATATAAGTTAAAATATAAATTTTCATCTTCAAAGAAGTTTTTGTACGATATAAACCAATTTAGTTAGTGAATATGGAACACCCTTCGGCCAGGTTGGGGAGACAATATGACGACGGGTCAATACGGGTGATATTGACAGCCAAGCTCTTCAATGATTTTGGTCCACTAACCAGATACAAAGGGCAATAATGAAATTTCGATTGCAGTGGAAGTTCATCATAAATATGGGTTTTTCCTTCCACTCACAGCTCGGAAAGCTTCACCTTACTGAGTAATTGAGAACAATCGTTCATATCTCTTTTTATTGGAATGAAAAACTGTATATTTACACCGTCTAACAAGTGTTCAAAATCATATGTTTCGTGATGAAACTATATAACACACTGATCAATGTAGGTAATTAATGGTTTAACCGTGTTGTGAGGAGAAAAGAAGCGAAAGATCAGAGACTGCTATGGAAAACTGGAGTACAGTTGTAAACAAGAAAAAGTGGAGTACGAGACATGATGGTGCATTAATTAAACGTCTAATATTTCCTTGTAGATGAGTATAGAAAATCAGATATAATCAGACAGTTGTATAAATATATGGTGTATCTGTTTGTTTGAGAGTATAGTTATGTGTGTGCCATAGTTGACAATGAGCGTGCAACCAATACTGTATCGTAGATAGAAAATGTATCAGAAAACGTTTAATTTGCACTTCAAGTAGTGAAAAGATTTTGGTTAAAATAAGGTTATTAGGTAAGAAAAAGGATCAGAAAACGTTTAATTTAAACTTCAAGTAGTGAAATCATTTTTGGTTAAAATAAGATTATTAGGTAAAATACTCTTTGGATTTAACAACAAAAAAGTTATTACTCAGTAACGTACAAAAAAATCTCCTCTGTCTGTCTATCTGGTTACGTAAAACTATACATAGATAAGATCGAATTCGATGACAAACATGTTTTCAATGGGATTTGGCTGATAAAACTAGTCTGATATGAAATATACCACGTTGTACCGTTGTGTTAGTTTAATGTTATATAATACATATTTTCGAAACCCTTACTCGTTACTGGTTAGCATAAGTCTAATATGATTTTCTTGAAATTAAACTCTTGGCGTATTAACTACCTCCTTGTCCGTAAGTAAAATTTATATTTTCGTGTTATAAATTAGCCCTTTCATGCGAGACATCTAATTTGAAGATAATACAGAGTAAAATTGTAAATAGTAAAGTAATTATGATATGTATAACACAATATAAATAAACCTTTTAACACTTTTTTTGTAAAATTTTATTTTTCTCGTACATTTCGAAATCTGTGATTTCATCTTCAGGTACTAACTAAGATTAAGTTATGAAATAAATAATTAAAACCAATTTGCCATGTTTTTTATGTAATTATGATGTTTTATTTGGAAGATAAATAAAGATAATAACTGTGGTGACGTCCTTCTGACGTGACCACGTTCTCGTGATTATAAGTTGTCTCGATAAATAGCTAATACCATCGTGATTTCGTTTAATGCGAGTTTATAAGTGCTTTTTTACCTATGAGTACAACTTCGAGTACTTCCAGTGTTCATATTTTCGACTTCTAGTCTACTAATCTTCACATTTTCTGTGTACAGCTGCAATGTCGGGCAAAGATGCTGGCGCCGCGCGTGTGAGTCAACATAGACGTGAAGGGAAGTCAATTTTAAAATTTTATTAAATTATTAAGATTGTAGGAAAAATTTCATAGAACATTTGAACCATTAGTCCCACCCCAAGATATAATTTAAGTTCATTATTACTCTATTTTGGTAGCAACGTGGCAATATATTATTTTATTTTTACATCTAGAAGTGGTGCTTGTAGGTTTTAATTGCCACAATTAAACTTAAGGTAAACTTTGCAAATCGAGTATTTATTACTGCGACCTCAGTGATTGGGTATCAACCCCATGTATTTCGTCCATTCGGTCCAATGTTCACGTTCTCTTATAACACAGATAAGGTTGGCAAGGTTGATCTGAGTTTATAATTACCATTGATGAGTGGTAAAACTTTATTGCCGTTTAGGGCACAATAACGATTGTGAACCTATTTGCAACCTACTTAAATTTATCTTGAATGCGGTATAATTAAATTAATACTGACTAACCTAACAAACAAAGTTTGATTCCATCCGATATGGTACAGCATATTATAAATATCAATTCCTGGAAGCGTAGTCAACTGTAACAGAAGAGTAAAACGAACAAGACATTTCTGCTGCACGTGATCGGAGAACTGAGCTGAGGAACGTGAAACACATCCAAAACCGAGAATCGGTCAGTGAGCAATAAGAGCTGGGACAAACGAGCTACGATCGTTACTAATAACTGTGGTCAGGAGACGACATTGATCTGAGACAACTTACTGTCAAGGTATCAGTGCTGCTATATTGTTTCTCAGACCAAGTTTATATAATTACTCTATATACCACAGGTAATATCAATTAACATTAAACTACATTTTTGTATTTCACTTAACCTAATTACCACATTAAAGGAATCAGATAATACCTCGGCATTAGTACGTTCTTAATTTGCAATTCTTCATATTTCACAACGCTAGAGTAAACACTTTTCGCGTCATGCTAAAAAATGTATTTAAATTATTTTATGAACAATTTAGACGATTGCAAGGTAGAAGTACGCTTTATACGTGTCGAGTACATGCTTAGCTGTATGCGGCATTATATGTGTTACGTAATGTTCACATAATTTTACTCAGTTTATTTACAAATATATTCTGAGATGTTTTCGTTGCTCCGTTGTTGTTTACCCATAAGACAAGTTCGGAAATGTATACTAAAGCTCAGAAAAATCATATAGAGTAACCATGCACAATGAAAGAACTCAGTGTTGCATATATAGAAATAAAGTTTAATGCAAAATTTCGTCTATATGTCAGTTCTTTTTACATATATATATATATATATATATATATGTATATATATATATATATATATATATATATATATATATATATAAATATATATATATATATATATATAAATAAATATATATATATATATATCGTACATATAGACATACAGGCGGACAAAAGTGTAATTTATTTAGACCCTTGAATGATAGATTTGATAGGGCCTAAGGCCAAGCAAAACGATCTAATAACTGATTTCACTATTCTATGTACAAATTGAAATGATTAAAATTTCCACTACTTCAGGTAGCCGTGTTTACAAACAAGCAAGTACGATCAAGAAACATTTATATTATAAAGCACAAGGTTGGAATGACCCTCAAAACTTGTTTCCCATCTAAACTTAAATATAATTAACATTGTTAACAAACTTAACAGTTTGTGCTTACTTGCTGTATACTGTTGGTTAAAGTATTCTCTCAAATATTAAATATAACATTTATTTCTTACAAAAACCTATATATAGGTGATAAACATGAAGAAATGCTTACTGTTGTACGTAGTAGACCAGTGCCAGTGCAAGCATGAATAATGGGAGCTAGAAGTGCTCCACAGCCAACGAGGCTTGTAGACCTTGACGTTGATAATGCTTCCTCCACTTCCCCTCATTACGCTGCATCATTTACAAAGACAAAGCTCAAGAGAACAACAGAGTAAGCTACTATGTCAAAGGTTCTAATAGCTAATAAATTTATGAACTATTTTCATTGTTTACTGAAAACCACGCGACAGTAGTTATGTAGGCCTATACAACATTTTTTTTCTTATTTAAAATACAAAACAACTTAGCCTGTAGTCAGTGTTTACTCAGTAAAACGCATAAAATACTTTTCTCAAATAAATTTATAGTCAATTTTTATTTTTATTTGTCGCTGTAACTACAACGTTAGAATTGACAATAAAATTTAAATTAAATATATATGGGTTCAATTTCCAAGGAAAATGTGTTCTATACAAGGAACCACCAGAGAGTGCAGTTGGCGGCGACCAATAGAATGGACTGGCCTGCGCGACGTTGCCACACAACTGCCGCTGCCGCCTGGCACGGCTGGCGCATTGTGGCTGATAAACCGCTGCGCTGTCACAACTAACACTGACACTGAACATTTAAAACTTATCAGTATAATTGAAAAACAATATTTAAAATGAGTTGACAGTTTGATATATTATATTTAAATTACTTGTATAGTTTATTAATGTTATTACAAACTAACTATCGATTAAAACAAACAAATCGTACCGTCAGTTAGTCAGATTAAAGTACTTGCTTATTTCCATACGATACAACAATCTTTTCAGTGATTTTAAACGATTACTAAACACACACAAAATTAATATACATGTTGCTTATATTGGACACTGCATGAAGTGTTGCTTGATTAAAAAATAATTAAAAAAAAAATATAACAATACAATCAATTTTAAAATTATCGAACAATTATATTTTTAAATTATGAAATAATCAAATTTTCCACTAAATAACTTTTAGGGCCTACTATTTTAAAATGAAATACGTTAAAAAGCATGATTGACTTAATAATATAGCAATATAATAAGCAATTTCCGAAGTGAAGAAGGGACGTGAAGGCCAACCCTAAATAAACCCATTGAAAATCAAACCGTTTGTCAGTGCTTGAATTGACAAAACTCACGCGACCCCATTTGATTATTCACATGTATTCCTGGTAGTTTGCTGACTAGATGTAGCTTGGTATTTAAACAATAATATAATTCATTAATTATTACTTTAACATTTTTAATTTGTGTTACTATATTTCATTAACATCTGATAGTGGTTTTAAAATCTCCTAATTTATTTTTAGGGTTTGAAGCAAAATTAATGGAGAAAAGTTTTGCAGCAAGTGATGCACACGTTACAATTTTATAGAATTTTATTTAAGTAAAAATTATTTTTATTAAAATAATGATGCTTTTGCCAAAATCATCAAGGTGTAACAGAAAATAAAAAAGGCAAGGCTGAACAATACTGATAGCTACAAGTTAGTTCGATGTATAAAAGTGTTGGTTTTATGACTGAAATGAATTCTTTCTCATCATTTAAATTTAAAGCAAAAGTTTAAATTTATTATTTGAACCAAGTTTAAAAATATAAAAATTGATATGCATTCTTCAAATTACTTTTTGAGTTTCGCTGTAGTAACTTCATGTTCATTTAATATAAAAAGAATACCTTGTCATTAAATGATTTAAAATAATTAAAGGTGCCCAAATTTATATAAAAGTTATAATTGCTCTCCAGTTTAATTGAATAAACCCCCAACAAAGTCAGATGGTTCTGTAATGTAAATTATAATTATATCGATATCTTCTTTTTGCAAGCTACTCTACTCAATCTACTCAATATCTTTCTCAGGAATTATAATTCAAGAATACGAACTATAACTTCGGGCTAGTGATTAAATCGAAACAAAACTGTACAATTGCGGTCACCAGATGCTTTGTACATTCACAGACTATCCACTCGACGATTAACAATTAACATGATCTAATTGGCTGACCGTCATTGTCGACCACTTGGAATAATTATACAAAGTGACCTGCTTTCATTGTTAATCACCACTGATTACTTATCTTGACACGGTACAGGCACCAGTTGGCAGGCCCGCTTCTTCTGTTTTGAACTGAAATATCACGGAGAGTACCAACTAATTTTGGTACACACAGTTTTACCCACTTCTTTAATTCTAACTCCTGTATATCTTTTATATATTCTCCTTTAATCTTTTCATAAAATTGTATTAAATTCTGTGCAACATTAAAATCAACCTTACAGTGGACTTTGATTGTTTTAAAGTTTGCGGTAGGAAATGCGATACTTTACAAATTTTCTTTTTGCGTCAATCTTTTTTACGAGCTATCTGTCACTGCCTAGTTCAGGAAAGATTTATCTTTTAATTATGTTTAGTTTTAGAGCAATAAAATAGTATTATACAAAATTCAAATAATACTATCAAAAATTATACGAATGTGAGAAAATTAGATCGGTACGTGTTGGGAAATTCGTTATTTTTCGTATTAAATAACGAGCAAAATACACAGAACGTCAAAGAGTAGTTAAAGGTCAGGAGAGGAGCAAAACGATGGGAAATGGTATCATATACAATTCACCCACTTCCAGAAGGCAATGAATACAATTTATTTATTTTGATCGTAAGAGATGGTGGAATTACCTAACTAACTCCAAATAGGTCTTTAGCTATATTATACTGTAGTTTACCGAAAGTTGTCTCTCCCTCAAAGTTCTTTCCTCTTATGGCGAAGTTCCTTTTCCCTTACCACATTACCTCATTGCATTACGAAACATTGAGCATTCCTTTCCTTCACTTGCTTCTTCTTTAAAATTGTGTTCTTCTCCTTTCTAAAACATTAATCATATTTAAAAACCTGTCCATTATAACTAAGAGACTTCTCAAAGTATTTCTGTTCTGAACACTCATGAAGACGTATATCATTAAGTACGTAGCTCAAGTCATTTCACTGGTTCTAAATTCTTATGCAACTTAATAAAAGTCCCTCCTGTGAAGTATTGTCCTATAAATTATCAATTTTCCTTTCCTGCTATAATTTCCCAGCTTTCTCACTAACAATCTATTTTCCAGTTTAATTCCTTTTTTTAGGGTATTTAGTGTGTTCTTAGAATCCGGTCTTGACCATTTAATGCTATTCATCTATCAGGGAATCATTCTTCCCTCACAGTTCTTCGATTCCAAAACAATGTACTTCATTACTAAAAGTATATTCAGCACCTCCCATTTGGCCGTTCTGTTTCGGAAACTTGTATCAATTTGGTTCTTTTTACTCTTCCTATTAGCCTCACTCTTAATGTGTCAAAGCCAAAGCCCAAAGTTAGTATCTCAACTTTAATTTTATATCAATGAACTCTTTACTGATAAAGATATAGGCTAAGCTTTCTAATAAAAGCCCTTTAGCATTTCAAACACTCAAAGTTTTATGGAATTTCAGAAACATGAAGGGGGTCAGGCAGTTGTTAATGTAGGAGAGCAAGATCCGATGGAAAGATCCAAGTTTTTCAGAGGGATCGTCAAGATTGTTAGGCATCTTATCTAAAAGAAAGCCAACTGATAAGAGAGTTTTGTAGTATTTTATTGAAAGGCTGCATCAGCATATGTTATCTTCAACCGCACTAAGTCATTTAGTTTGATCACCAATCACTATGGAGCTGGCGAAAGAGTATTAAGTCAAAGATAATAATTTCGTAAATAAAATCTATCAAAATATAATCGTTTTGTAATGATATTGTTTTTTCCTGTACATGAATTACTACCAGTACTTTTAACTAGTCTAGTAACAACATTTTTAATACAATAAAAAATAATTTCTAAAGAAAAAGTATTTAAATTCTATTAAAAAGTTTCTAGCCACAAACTATCTGTAACATTTCAAAGCCGTTAAAACATAAAATGTTAATAGCCGTTAAAATGTTTCGGAGAGGTGTGAATACTCAGCTAATCAAACAGATGGGTTCGCGTGAGTTGTGACAGTTCTAGTGCTGGGCGTCGCTACTTCAGATTATTTCCACTGATTATATTTTGTATACATGATTGTTCCCGATTCATAGGATACTACTGAAATACACTTTATTTTTGATATCATATGTCCTGCAACTGAACGATGCTTTATAATTCCAAAGTTTCAAAATGTGTGCAGATTAAAAATGTTATTACGTTTGAATTCTTGAGACCTGGGAGAAGGAGTAATTGTATCTATTTGGGGACCTCTAGGAGTCATCGCCTTTTAAATTCTTGCCTATTTTTTACAATATCACTTTTAATTCTGAAAGCTCTCTCGGCTTTAGAAAGATTCTAGGTTATTAATTATAATAAGTTAATCATCGATTGACAAATAATATCAACTTGGGAACTGGAGAGTTTTAAGGTATTATCTGGAATCCAAACCACGGATATTCCAGTCCAGATAATATTAGTAGACTGCTAAAATATAAAATCTAAAATTCAAGATTTTAAAATTCTGAACGAATACATGATGTGAGTGTTGGGTTTAAATTTGCTTGACTGTTTATTTTTCAAAATTTATAGGTTTTCCGTTGAACAACACAAATTATTTGCATTTATTAACAAATTTTAACATTTAGAATTACTAGCTCGACTTATGTAACAATTTATTTTATTAATATTTTTTGTTATTTGCATTGTAGGTGTAGAAAATTATATTTTATTTATCTCAAGAATGTTATACGATATCTCGCTTCTCTTATTCCGTTACAATTTATTTATCATTTATAAAAAAAGAAATAAAATATAATAGAAAAGAGTTGTATCTTGGATATCTACTTATCTAAGCCTTCAGAATAATTACTGTTTGATCGAATCCATTTAGTATTAAGTTAATTAGAAATTAATTAACCTCTCGTTTCCCGCAAGCTTGGGAACTTATAGCAGCGAGAAAGTAAGTGGCAGAAAATTACTTTTAATTTTATTACCTCACAACATTTGTTAGTATTTAGTTTTTAGTGTAAAACTACTGTATTTCTATTCAATTATTAGATGGAGGTCATTCATATGAATGACCTCCATAATGGAAATGTAAGTAATGGAAATCTCATGACTTCCATTACTCATGGTGTTGAAAATAACCTTAAACGGTAATTTCTCTCGTACGTGCAACACTCATTTTACATCTCAATAGAGTCATTAGATACACTTTTTAGACTCTTACGCAATTTATTTTGACTATAAGTAGTGAAAACACAGGCTTATTTTGGATTAGTTGTTAAATAATCGTATCAATCGTGTGTGTATAATGCTTGCAATATATCCAATAGAGTAGGGTTTAGTTTTTAATATTTGGTAAAAGCCTCTTTGGTAGATGTGGAAATAATTTAAGGCATTCCTATGCCAAAATCAATACTGGTGAGATTATCCAAGTGACCGTTGTTCCTATCGTCCGATTCGACGGCCGTCTCCCATTGGTGGACACATCACGTGGAGTGGACTGTCTGTCCGCCGTCCAGGAGCGTCGCTCAGTACATTTAGTTGTACCCTCGGATCAGTTCTAGAGATGTGTCTGGTCGCGGTCACTCTTAATTTTCGCACATTGTTTTCTCTGGGCAGAGTAGTGCCGTCTAGGGTTTCGATGCCCTCTTTCTCGTACTCGTTAGTATGTGTATCGTAGTTCCCGTCGGATATAACCTAGTCCGACCGCGAGCTCTTAGCCCTTTGTTCTCGTTATTGTTGCTCTTTAAACTTGTTCATACTTCGATGCCAGTGGTTCTCAGTGAAAATAAGTGATTAGTTCTTCCGTTGATCCCATTGCGGCTATGTAAGCCCTGGACGAGCTGGAACTAACCCCACATCGGATGAAGCGAGGCAAGAACCGAGATCAACATTGGTGAGTTGGCATCCTCAAATGCACCCTTTACACCTCATGTCTCACCAAGTCCTTCCATCCCCGGATGCCATTGTTCTTAATTTTTAATTTTACTTGTGAACTCGGTGACCTTAAAAGTCAGAATAATTGACTATCAAAATATAGTAAGAAAAATAACTGTTTTTACTGTAACGATGTTATTTCATTGCTAACTATGAAAAAGTAGCACCGCTATAATTACAGACTAAAGTAGAAATATACCACAAAAGGCAAGAGTGGTAGGGTTTGGCAGACTTATATAGAGCGTTCACACTATGCCAAGCCCTGTTAGGTAATCTGGATATAATTTACTCTCCAATCTCTATCTTGTACTGCCGAACAAGCACATAGATTCTTCGATTATTTCGAGCTTTGATGTAATCTGGGATTTAAACTAAAAAGTACTTTTTCCCATCACTGATGTAAGAAGTGGTAACTAATTGGTTTCTACATGTTGGAACTGGAGGCTGTGGAGGGATAAAATTTAATTTATCAATATACGTGAACTAAATCAACTTCACGTGTAAAATACAGTCCGTAAAAGGCTTGTTGTTCTTAAAGCGTTTTACGGGATAATTAATTACAGTAAACATATAACCCACGTAAATTGTAACAATATTTCTATAACATTATATTAACCACCGTTTTAATGTGCTAACAACAAAACAATACCAAAATGACGCTAACAAATGGAAACAGTTACTGAAAGCGTTATTCTTTGTATTCCGGTACGTTTGTATAATAGGTCTACAATCATAAGTTAGTCACCTGCTCGCTCATTGTTATCTGAAGAGCTCTAGTGGCAGATAATTCCTCTAGAAGAGGTGTACTTGTATAAATACCTTGGTTTTAGTATATCGTTTATATCACATCTATCATGAGGTAAGTTTCGGTAAGCTAAGTTATCATTTCAATAATCCCAGTTTCAACAAAACAATTATTCTGACATAATAGTTTTATATTAATAACTATGTATATTAGATTAGTTATGCGTAGTAGGAAATACTGTTTCATATAATAATGAAACACCAGATCCATGTGTACCTGCAAAGTAACAGAATACTCGGTGGAATGTCTAGCACATGAATGATACGGGTACATTAAAGTCTATAAATAAAGCGTTGTTTTGCCGTGGTTTGCGGGAATACATACATGCAGATATTTGTGGCGTTATAAAACATCCATGGAATGTTCTAGTGCTCAATAAACACCACAACAGAACAGCTATGTGTGAATTTAATCTTTTTGTCTAAAAACTATATTACTCTGTTTAATAATAACAGAAAACCTCTATAGTAGTAGCTATAGACCATGTATAGTTGAATAATTAATTACAATAACAGACAGATGTAATGAGAAAATCTAAACCAATAAATAAACTTGTTGTTATGTAATAATTAAACACTAGCCTTGTGGATTCCCTGGCAGGGCAATTGTTTGTGCTGAATATACGTTTTATTACTACTTTACCCGTCTTAACTGTGCATTGCAGACTATAAAAGTAAGCCACTTTCACTCTTAAGAATCGGATTTACTAACGGCCATCTTGATTTTAGCCATAAGAGTAATGAAATACAGGGTGTTTCAAAAAGGAATTTACAACTTTGGACATTAATATAAATTTATTAAAAAAAGTACAGTACTGATTTTAGTTTTGACTAACGTAGTTCGCTAGTGCAGAATCGCGCCGCAACAAGCCCTAGCGGCTGTTTTGATAAAGATTGCTGCTTTTATTGGACCGAAGCGTGCTCACTGTGTGTGTTTGGTTTGCAAGGACGTAGCCAGCGAGGGGATCTAGGGGTCCGGACCCCTCAAAATTAAAAATTTTTTCAATTACTTTTTTTAGTAAACGATTATTATTATTTGAATAATTCAGTATAACTGAAATTTACTGCTGAAAGATCGTTCTCGACAAAAAACCGGGTTAAGAAATTTTTAAGGAACAAAATGAGGCCTTAATCTCTGTCCACTACGGGAAAATATCAGTTGTCTGGACTCCCAAAATTTGTTCCTGGCTGCGTTCTTGTTGGAAGAAGTTGGGAACAACAGTTCAGCGTGGTTTTCGTAGCAAGTACACTAAAGATCCTCCTAGTAGGCGTAATATTTATGAGTGGCACAAATATTTTGTACTTTGTAGTAAAACACAAGAAATCATCAGGTCGTTAAGAAAGCGAGATAAAGCTTTATCAACAACCCTGCTAAATCGACACGGAGTCTCATATACGGTTTGGTGTGTTTCGAAAAAAGTTTGCATTTGAAACAATACAGATTTGTTTTTACAAGTAATTAAAGACATTGATAAGATTGGCCGGAAAGAGTTTCTGTGCGAATATGTTAAATCGATTGGATGATGATAAACATTTTTTGGACAACATAATATTTTCTAACGAGTCAACTTTTCACTTAAGTGGCAAGATTAACATACATAATTGTAGGATTTGGGAAGTGAAAATCCACATAAAACATTGCAATATGCTCGTGGTAGACCTAAGATGAACGTGTTTTGTGCGTTGAGCAAGAAGAAAATGTACGGCTTCTTTTTTCTAAGAGAGAACCATCAACGGGATAGTAGACCTGAATATCCTGCAACAATTTTTAATACCACAGATCGATGAGGAAAACCGAAAACGAAAATTTTTACTTCATACTGACGTCCGGAAACTTCTCAATGTCCGCTTTTCAACATGTTTTTTTTTATTGCATGGTCCCCGAGTTCCCCAGACCTGACACCGCTAGTCCTGTTCTTCTGGGGCTTCATCAACGATATATACAGTAGTGTATGTACCTCCTTTGTTCGTAAATCTACCGGAACTAAGAATAAGACGTCAATGCTGAGCAAGTTGCAATGCTAGTGCGAGTTTGGGAAGAATTCGACTATTGATGAGATGTCTGCAGGATATCCACCGGAAATTACATAGAACACCTTTAGTTTAAGGTAAAAAACTTGATGTGTTTTCCTTTGAAACAACACTGAAACTAGCACTGTGCCTTTTTGAAAAGATTTATATGAATTTACAAAGTTTTAAGGTCCTTTTTGAAACACTCGAACGACCGTACTATTACTCATAGAATGATGTGAGATGTATCATTTTATAAATATAGCTAATATACATACAAACACTTTTCATTGTTTTAGATATTTTTATTAGTTATTAAGAACAGAAATTTCGAATATTTATTTATTCAACGTATAAATATGTAAACAAACACGTTAGTTTAACAAGCGTGCAGATGCGTGTTAATTATATCTTTAAAGTTACTAATCTTCTATAATACCACGACCAAAAATAATGGCTTAATAAAGTTTGCAAACTGTTATTGTCCTTATGGGATACAACTTGTTTTACTGCAGAAGGAATTTAAGTCTATGTTCAACTATACACCATGGATATGATCAGGCGACTAACCCTCATAAATATCTATGTATATTATGTGTCATATATTTTATTCACTGTGATGAAGAATAAAGACATTTTTATCTAATTATTTTTTTTCTTTCAGTATCCTTATATGATGATATAATTTTAAATGTTTAACATTATAAACCTTTAATGTTTATTGTGAAGTAATACATATGGGTGGAGTGTTTTATAGTGATTGATTATAAAAATATATTTATGAGTTGTCTGAACAATGTATTTACCAGCCCTTAATACAGCTGTAATACCCTTAATCTACTTAGGCTAATGTGTTCTGGTCTGGTACTCTCATGCGTCCTAACTATATGAATGTACAAGTAGTTAAAAAACGTTGGTATGAAAATATAAAATCATATATTCTAGTAAAATATACGTATTCATTATTGATGTATAGTCATTAGATAACACTTCTAATATTTATTATTCTTATCCTATATTCAATTCTAATCTTCCTCTATGATTTTACATAGTTATTTATTGGTAATTATTATCTTGGTAAATATTTTGGTAATTATTTCTTGTAACTTTACATTAACATACAAGTCATGTAAAGGTTCCGGTTCAAAATTCCATGAAAAATTATTGACACAGCTAAATTTTTGAAATATTTGTGTCTAGAGCAGTGAAATAAGCTCTTGTTGTTTACAGTCATTTGTAGCTAACATATGTTAAATAGGAATGTCAAAAAAATGTCTATTTATGTAGTTTAGTCGAAAGGAGTAGTAATGTTTTACCAAGTGCATGTATAATATATAGGTATTTTATGGTAATAAAAAAAGAAAATCACACACCATTTTTGTTTTTTTGAAAACCCGTAAGAAAAATCTTTCCAAGTGAAACTAAAACGAGTTTTGTTGAGTACAAATTATACTTTTAAATTGACAAATCTTTCATGATTCTAAGATCAAGAATATGGGTGTTAAAATTGTTTGAATTTTAACATTGTCCTTATCATTTAAAACTCTTATTTTCTTCTACAATCGGCTTTTAAGATATTACAGGAAAGGATCTGTAAACTCTATGGATATACAAATGTATTGGTCCGAGTTCTCTAGTGGCTTGATAAAATTATAAATAATGTTTTCTAAAGGTGGCGTCAAATTCCACCCTAGTACTAAATGAGATACGTTTTATGTAGTACAAACCAGACGTCTCTTGCCTTTTATGCTCTAACTGCAATTTTAAAGGTTTTGAAGAGCATCACAAGGTTAGACGAGTAAAATCTTTATCAACGACATTGTAATGTACATTCACCGCCTTGCGAATGACTAATCAATAAAAACGACTGAAATTGAATGCACCATTAATGGACTTCATAAGTAGTCAATGGAGGATGCTGTATGAGTGAAACTGTGTTCAGAGCTGCTAATATTTAAAGTGTAATATTTAGGAATTATCTTAAATGTGATGTATCTGAAAATAATTGAGCAGGGCCGACTGAGGTAAAGTACTAGTATATGAAATATAGTCTAGACGATATACCACCTCTCCTACGAAGCTATGAATTGTGTTTCTATCTCAATAGTACTGCGTTGTATCTTACGTTCTAATCAACTTACTTTTGGTTGAAGTCTTTGATATCTATGAACATTTGCCTTGTTTCGGTGTACATATATTTTGTCTGGATACATTTTATTACTTTGGCTATATCCTCTTTACTCAGGTCTTCCCTAATACCCCGCTAATCTACAGGAGTTAATTATTTGGTATTAACGCAGTTTAACAGTACAAACAACTCGAAGTACTCCCATTAAAATCTAAATTTGTTGGCCATTATGTTCGGCTTTAAATAATTAGTTAGCATTGAGGATATGTATAAAAGCCACATTATTATAAGTCGTGTCTTATTGTACGAATTGTTTATCAAAATTGCATACCTTATAAAAGAATGAGGTAGTACATTCGCCCGGGAAGTGAGAGATCCAGGTTCGAGTCCCGGCGGAGCAAGTACATTTTATGATTCAATGTTTATTGAAAAAATTAAATTCGGCTATTGCCACTTATAGAAATTTAATTAATGTAGTTAAAAGTCGTTTGGCAGATATTTGGTCTTCCGATCATATGTTAGTTTGTTTATTTAAACGCATATGTGACAGAGACGGTCAAATACCAAATAATTGAATCGCAAAAAGTAAGGGCTCTGTGGTGTAATCGTAGAACATTCACCCGGCAAGTGAGAGATCCGGGTTCGAGCCCCGGCGGAGCAAGTACTTTTTGTGATTCAATGCTTATTGAAAAAATGATAAAAGAATGATATATATATATATATATATATATATATATCTGACTAGAATCTAAAATGTTACATTATTCAGAACAGTTTAAGCACAATACAATGTGTTCGATGAAGAAACATTAACGAAATGAAGTACTCAAGCATGGGACTCAAATCCACTTAAAAACCGACCGGCTTAGGGATCGCTCCCTCTACGGACTGCTTTACGCATTAATTCAAGAGCTTACTCTTGAAGTCCTCAGGGAACTTCTACTTCAATTTGGTCCGTCGGCCTGGGCAATACCGTTGTTGTATTGCCTTTCTTATACCTTCTTTTATTTTTCACCACTATTTATACACAAGTTCACACGCTCGAAATCAGAGACCATTTTAAGGACAGTTGAGGTATGCCAAGCTGTAATATTTATTTTATACTTTTCCCTGTAGGGAATAAGACCATACAAAAAATCAAATATTGTACGTTTTGCCGTTATAATAAGCTCATTCGTGCTTCAATTTCCCACAAGTGCACTCCAAATTTGCTCTTCTTGTAAAATTGATTTCGACCAACTCAATGAGAATGATTGTGTCCGGCTAAGGCAGGTGATTAGAATTTTACTGGTTAATCATTCAGGAGAGTACCAATCTTTACACTTTTGGATTTTGTTTTTTTTTCTAAAAAAATATACTCACTTCCCTTCCGGGAGTACCGATGGTCGAGTGGTATAAGACGTCAGACTTTGTATTTGAGTTAGAGGTTATAGAGCAGGTTCAAGTCCTGTCCGTATAATCTTTTCAGTACTACTGGCCTTGTTCTGTATCGAATCTCCACTTTGTTTTTTTAATAATAACCTCGCACACGTAATTGGCCTATGAAGACGGACACGATAAGGCTTAAAATGGGATCTATCTCTCTTTGAAAAACTAAAAATCTTGCAAGACTACGAAATTATTTCCCTCGAATTCTCTGGCAGGAATCTTCTATCGATGTTTTCTGGAACGATGGATTCTACCTCACGTCACTTCTCTGAAATAAAATATTCATGGCATGACATAATACATGACATAATATAAAACAGCATTTCTTGTACAGATACAATAAATCAATTTGCAATTTTGAGTTAGTAGGTAAAATAGTATTATATAGTTTGATATGGTTAATAGTCTCTGATTTGGCGTACTTCAATTCCATAAAATGTAATTTTGAACATTAGATAATAAACAGTTTCTGTTTCCAAAGAATAAGATAATGAACATATTCACAATCTAGTATTATGTTTATTAGGTATGAACATTTAAAATACATATAATGCATTTTTATGTCTTTATAAATGCATTAAAATCCATTCAGAAGTTTATATGAGTTGTAGAATTTTTAGATATTTTAATTCAATAGCAAAATCTAGATTTGCATAAAATCTAGTTTCACCATGCATTCGGTTTCCGTCCGATAATTGACTAAGGATTCTGTATTGCAGAAGAATACTGGCTGCAGTCCTGTGCCTCTTCAGCCTCCTGGTGCAAGGAGAAGCGTTCAACTGGCCTCACTGGGGCAGGTGTAAGAACCTACCCGTAGAACAAGATTTTAATGTATATGATGTAAGTAAGAAGATATTTGATTTCTCAGCCCTTCCTTAATTTTTCGAAATATTTATTTTATTTCATTTCCTTTTATTTAAATTATTTCCAACGTGATAGCCATTTTGCCCTTGCGAAAGACTGCACATACAATTACTTAATCCAAATAAAAATAAAAAAATATCTGACGGTGAAGTGAGTGCAACATATAGGTTAATTTCGAAGTAATTGTAAATTAATATCATGCAATTTAAATCGTAAATCTGACAATTGCGCTATAACAAGACTATAAAATAAATATATGATAAACTATAAATAAACTTCATGAAATAAATATGAATTTAAATATACTGTACCAAGCAATAACTGCGCAATATAAGCATTAAATAAAATATATGTGTAACAAAAACAATAAATAAACTTTCAGAGTAGCGTAGCAATAAATGTTCAATAAATAAAATATTCAAAAACAATAAATAATAACAATAAGATATAAAAATGAAACGAAAACGCAGCAACGGTTTCCTGTACAAATTGAAGATGGAATTTTATAAGTCTAGCTCATGTGGTAGAGTGTTCCCAGAATGTTGGATCTTCATCAAATCACTGTTTACCACATAGAAGGAAGACTCTAGTCAAGAGGGCTTTCACTTTATGCCAGAAAGTGCTAATCTAGCAGCTAAGTCTGCATAAGGTTAGCTGACACGCGGGATGAACATTTATTAATGTCTTACAATTGCTCTTAAATGTGTCTAGGTAAGTAAAATATTTTAAGGATAACAGGATTTCGGACATTTGCCATCGTTATACGTAACAAAAGGTGTAACACAACATTTCAAGGACTGGAATCCATCCTGCTCGTCTGGTGGTGGAGGTACTAAAACATACAAAAATAAAGAATAGAAAGAAGAAAATAAGGAAAAGGTTTCAAACATACAGAAAAGCTGCTTGGAGTCCAGTCCAGGCGTTGTCACTGCACAAGATGCAAGTCCCGAGCACAATTCACGAGTAGGAGAATCACAATCACAAATCACACCAGCACAGGCTACAACGAGATACTAACTGGAATTTCGATGTCTGCTCTTTATTTTTGGTAAGTTTAAACCCTTTCCTTTCCCTTCTTTTCTTCTTTCTGTACGTTTATATTTATGTATATAAGTACCTATAAAATATATAAAATTGATAAATTAGTCAAAATAAAACACATTTTAAAATCTGTCATAACTTTATAATATGTAAGACATCCATGTTTTCCAGTACATGAGTTACTGGTATCAGCAAGCTGGCTACAACACGGAAGATATCCAGTACAACCTGCGATGTGTGCACGCTCTTTACCAGTTTGATTCGAGCAATAACGTCGTCTCTGTTGACAATATGGCGATAAGAAACATGTGAGTATCTGATGTCATGATACCAACAATACTTCTCCAATAGATACTCCATTAGATACAAAACTGATATTTTTTCCTACAGTAGAGAACGCCGGACAACACTAACTTTAGCCTTCAAAACATAGTAATTCAAGTCTACAGGTCATTTTACTCTTGTAATGTCTCGCGTATAGCCATACAGACAGATAATAGGATAGAAGTAGACAGAAGTGAAATTTTGCCAGAATCCTTAATGATAGTGAAACATAGAAAATTTCAAATTTGTAGCTCAATTCATTCTTGACATACTACCCTGAGTTATAGGATTTCCGAATGCTCAGCCAAATGCCATTGAGCTAAACGCTCAATCATGAAAGTCGGTATTCTCTACATAAAAATTAACTGGTATAACGGAGAGCACCAAAACACCTGACTGAACGTGGCGAAAGCCTTTACTGACCAATCAAAAAAGTAGCTTAGCCTCATTACATGATTGTATTCAGTTTTTTCCAAATATGTTTGTTCTGTAATTTTCTCTTTGCCATCATAATTACACTACGATCAATCTAAAAATGATCGCTAACGCTCAGCCTAATCTCATGAAGTAACCTTCGAATTCCATGTTGCCTATACAGAAATGAAATTTTAAAAATTGTCTATAGGTCAGGTAGTTCTTGAAATGTCGTTCAGATAGCCAGACAGACAGTAGAGAAACTATTCCAACCTCCTGAGTAATATCTTGGTGTCCATGATCTCAGTTTAGTGTGTTCAATTGCTATTGTTCGCCATTCAATTAGCGTTTATCAAGTTTATCAATCCACTGTACTATCAAATACAGCCTTTTAGATCAAGTGGTTTGGAGTGATCATACCTATATTTACGTCATCTCCAATGACTGTAACCTTGTATATTACTCTTACCATTTACGCCTTTGAGACGAATGTAGTAGATGAAAATGCGTTTGTTCTTTTGATACTCATACAGTTCCTTATTGGAATCAAAAGAGAGCGCCTTTGACTTTGTGATCAAGAGCTTTCGGTTAGAAGTTTCACTCCATTGAATCCATAGGAAGTTTTTATCCAATCGAGATTAAAAATCTGTTCCATGTGATTATACAGAATTAAAAATTTTAAGAGATGTGCATCAGTAATAAGTAAAACTTTCTTTAATTTGTAGCCACACAAATAGGAAATGATAGCTTTAATAATGCATGTTCATTGTTGAAAAAAGAAATTGTAGTTTGGAACGTACCAAGAGTTACTTTTGAATGTATGTACGGAAATGACATTTCAAATAGTTTGTGCTGGAGTTTGGTGAGTATGCGTCAAGTGGAGCTCTCACGTAACAGCGGCAGACGTCCTAGTTCGCTTGCTGTCTTATGAGAATAGTTATCTTCACTCAGCACAGACCAGTAGTGAAGGTAGCGAATGAAAGTGGTTGAGTAAAATTTTCTATCACAATTAATTAATAAGAACATATTTAAACATTGGAATTTTAGTAAGGGTTCTAAAAATATAAATACGTTTATAATTTCGAATAAACGCTTAGGGGTTTTATGTTTTTAATATTTTTATAAAAAGAATAATGAGTAGCAGTAAACCTTCCCAGGTTAAAACTAGTTGTACAATAAAATAAACGTTATCTCATCTTTACTAAACCTAAATTTGAGTTTTGCATTGCAGAGACAACAAACATCAAGGTATAAACGGAACTGCCGTACTGGCTGACCCCAGCAAGGATGAGGGCAGGCTGGTAGTGACCTTTCACCCGTATTGTAAGTACTTAAAAATAGCGTAACCCTACCATTTGATATGAAGTAAACTTTAACAATTCCTGGATTTTGTAGCAAATTTTTATTTCGCTGAAAATATATCTTTGATAATTCAGACTTTTTACTTTCACGAAAACGTTTTGCTGTAACAGTTATAAAAACAGTTATATTCATAAAAAAGTTCTTATGGTTCTGTTGGTCGGTCACAAACTCATCATAGATACATCCTGTATTGATTTCAGGTCGGATTGACTCTGTCCGAGTTCCTTATGTTTGGTGTGTAGTTGTTGACCTATTAATAACTGTGCTTTGATTGTTCATGTAATTTCACTATTTTATGTATTGTATGATTTTATTATTTTTCCTTTTATTTAAAAATGGATCATTATCACCTTCGACCTAACTATGCATTAAATATTTAGAGAGATCATTTTTATTTTATATGACGATAATATTTATTGTAGCAATTGGAAGATTGATAACAACTAATGTCAATCTATAACCACCAAACCACGAGGTGTAAGCCAGAGGGGCAAGGATATTGGTAGATTGTACTGCATCAATTAGGAGATTAATATTCATCATTCCTGCAATCACTGTCAATCTATAACCACCAAACCATGAGGTGTAAGCTAGAGGGACACGGATATTGGTAGGATGTATCGTATCAACAACAAGAGCAAGAGCTTCGACGCGCGGTGATGGTGGACGGTTTCCTTCTGGAAGAAACAGACTCCATTAAGTTCCTTGGAATGTACCTTGATCGGGGGCTGACATGGGACGACCACATTGAAAAAGTTTGCTCTAAGGTTGCTTCGGAAATTTATATCCTGCGCAATCTTGCAAAATTTTGTTCGTTGGATGTATTAAAACTGGCCTATTTCGGTCTGATACATCCACATTTGACATATGGCTTGAGATTGTGGGGAAGCTGTTCAAAATACAGATTTCAAAGAGTTTTCAGATCTCAAAAGAAAGCCGTAAGAATTCTTTCAAAATTAAACCCCAGAGAGTCGTGCAAATATGACAGGGAGCTTGGATTGCTGACCCTTCCCTGTCTCTATATTCTCGAGGTGGCCTTGTACTGCGGACTTAAATGCGAGTTGGTGCGGGGTAGGGATGTCCACCAATATGGGACTAGAGGCAGGAATAACTTTCGAGTCGAACAGCACAGAACGGCAGCTTTCGAACACTTACCATCTCAGGTTGGAGTCGGACTAATAAATAGCCTCCCTGAAGGCATCAAACAACTCAATGAAACAAAAACAAATTCAAAACTTGACTAAAACATTTTCTTATGTCAAAGGCATTTTACTCAAATGATGAGTTCATAATGGGCCACTGGGATGAAAATTTTGAAATTAACAACCACGAAATCCCCGGTTCTGATACATACAAGAATCGTATTGCATTGTATGTATTTACCTTGACCAACATCATTTATCTGATGTACTTATGTACTTTATATAGTTACGTTGACGCATGCCATGCAATATTGTAATTGTTTCAAGCAATAAAGAATATTATTATTATTATCAATTAGCAGATTAATATCAACCATTCCTGTAACCACTGTCAATCTATAACCACCAAACCATGATTTGTTAAACCAGTGGAACAAGGTTATTGGTTATTGGATGTATTATATGAATTGTTAGATTTGATATCAACCATTCCTTTAACCAGTGACTATCTGTAGCTATTAACCAGAATACATGACGTGTAAGCCAGTGAGACTAAGTTATTGGTAGGATTTATTGTAATGATAAGCCGCAAATATTTACATTGTATTCTCAAATGTCCATTCAGTTCTTCTTTGTTTTAAATGATTTTTCCAATCTTATTTTTTCAGGGTGGTTTACAGTAAAAGGCAACTACTGGGTACTGGGTACAGATTACCAGAGTTATTCTGTCGTCTATAGCTGTAGCAACTTCTTCTTCTTCTTTCACTATGGTGAGTTTACAATAAAAATGTAGCTTTATTCCGAGTATTTAAAACAAAATAATACGAGCATCATTGCGAATTGGTAAACATAACATTATTAAGTTCCTGGAATATGGAACACGAAAATATAAATAATAGTACGAGGATAACGAATTCAATTTTCATTGACAATAACTTTAATGAAACTATACATTTCTTTTAAATATTGTATGGCAAACTACTGGTATCAACGAGGATAACGAATTAAATTTTTATTGAAAATAACTTTAATGAAAGTATATATTTCTTTAAAATATTGTATGGCAAACTAATAGTACCAACGAGGATGACGAATTCAATATTTATTGACAATAAATTTAATAAAATTATACATTTCTTTAAAATATTGTATGACAAACTACTGGTACCAGTATAGGACATGGGTCAATATGGTGTATTAACTGTCTTTAATCATCATCTTAGTAATATTTTACAGAGTTATACGAGTTAAGTAATATTATGCGATATAGCTTAAAACCGTAAAATTAAACATTTATAATCAGATAAATATTAAATGAGTAGTTATAGTGTTAAAAATTAATAAAATCAGACTACAAACTATTTAAAGCTTTCCATTCAGTCTTATCAAAATTTACCAATATCGCGCAGTATCAGGGAATCACGTATTAGAGACTATGGGCTTATTCTCTAAGCTGTTTAGCCTACTTAGCAGCAAGTTTAGAAATATTCATATTTTGAAGTCAAATTATGTATGAAATCTCATTTGAATTTCGTAAAATGACATTTGAAACATATTGGGAAACATAAGTTACGACACTTTTGTTTTTTTCTAAATTATAAAATCACAAGCATTTTATTACTTTAAATGTTTGTAATGTTGTACATTTGATACTTTTTTGAGCAATTAAAAATATTGCAAAGTATAATATTTGTTTTCTTGAGGTCAATTACAAGATGGGATGAATAGGGTTTATTATTAGAGTATTTTGTGTTTGAAGTAGTATTTACCCACAATTTAATTTAGAAAAAAAACAAGGAAACCTTGAGCATATTCTTTTTAAATATAATTTCAAGCAATACTGAGACAAGTGATAGTTACTGAAATATATTCCAAGCTCTCGATCCATTCTAGATTTGAGTTTAAGTTAGGCCCTGAAGTCATAGAGCGATAATGTTGAAATTCTAAGCCTAACGGGAGTCTAAATTCGAAGTCCTTAGTTTTCAGTTATCACATTTGTAATGCAGTTAATTAAAATTATCCATGGAGAGAAAAGCTTCTGCACGTAACATGACATTTGTAAAGTGTAACTAACTTAGACAGATGGATAACAACATACAGTTACTATCAAATATTTGAATATAATGTATTGTACTTATTATTCTTAACTTTGACAGGTAATTATAAACACATTTACTATCTACTGATAATCCAAGTCCACAAATATAATATATAATGGTAACACTCCATTTTCAAGGGAGTTTTAAAGACCAGTGGGACGTAGCCTCATTGAATTTTCGAGATACGAATAGGCCTAAATGTTAACCAGGGACCTTAAAAAGTCCATGTAAAATTTCAGTTCAATTGGTTGAGTAGTTTTTACATGATTAGTAAACATACACACACACACACACACACACACACACACACACACACACACACACACACACACACACACACACACACACACACACACACACACACACACACACACACACACACACACACAAATACACATGGAGACATCAATAGAGTTTTCTATATTAGTATAAATAACTATGCGATTACTTATATTGAATATACGGAGCCATTCATTTATGCTGTCACTAACATAATCTAATGTAATTATTGTTGTGAAAAAACTCATAATTTTTCACAAAGTTGAACATTAATCTTTCAAATAAACAGAATTTAGGAAAATGAAGTTAGATTTCATATCCTCTTTGGAGTTTTTTTTATTAAAGTTATATTTTAGAATTTATTATTTGTTTTTTCAGATATCTAGTAGAATATAAAGTTTTAGTGTCAAACTTTTTATGTAACAAGTACAAACTATTTCGAAATGTATGAAGCAGAGGTTCCCAACGTACCCAATAGATTTAACATTGGTTACGCTGTACCAATTTGATAAATCTCAAGATAGCTGAATTTGTAGAATGATCAGAGTAGCGTGCAAGCAGGGTAGCAGTATAAAAATTAAACTTAGGAAGAATAAAAAATTTATTATTTTCAAACAATCTGCAACGGCATATTCTTAGAGGTTTTTCATTACCATCTTGAACAAAACAGTTATAATTGAAAGCATCTAATAATAAACATTTGTTTCAGACTCAATTTGGTATCTCAGCCGTGAGCAAAACTTTCCACCCAGGACAGAGGCACTTTATTTCAATGCTACCAACAGTGTTTTAATAGCGAACGGCTTGGACCCTTCAATCTTGAAGAGGACGTCTCAGCAAAACTGCAATGTATAACACAACTTGTAAAAGATAATGACAAAATATACATTTACATTTTTAACTTTACCTTAAAGCAATCAACGTTAACTTAATGTTTAAAAATTGCATAAACTTTTAAAGTATTCCTTAATTATCAAAACATTTGGAAAACATATTTTTTGAATCGTAATAATAAATAAGTAAAAATGTTAATATAATTTTGTTAATACAATAAAAAAGGAAATAAAAAAAATATTATAGCTCTATGGTACATTTAAAGTTTTGGATTTGTTTTATTTTTAGTTGCAAGTTTTTTACTACTATCAAATTGCATATACATTTTTGTAATTTGAGTAATAAGCGCCATTTTAAATTTGAGCAATTGTTGATTTATTGTACGCCCTTTTTCTTAGAAATTAACTTTCTGTAGAGACGGCTAGAAACATTGCCCTACGAAGAAAAATTTCAACGGTATTTCCCAGTAAATATTGGTTTTCTCGTTTCAAAACAATAACCTCATCTTTACAGAACAATTATACACAGGAATGTGATTATAGGAGAAATTCCTGCTCAGAAATCAAGAAGTCCAAGTCTTGGTTGTTAAATCAAAATATCGGAATATCCGAGGTTGTCTGTGTGATGAAAATGTGGCTTTAATTCGGAATCAACCCTGTATTGTAAAATTAATTAGACAGGAGTGACATGCATACTTCATTGAATAATAATAAAACTCACAGGCTTTTTATTATTCTTTAATTTATAATTTTAAAAAGTAATTGCATATAATGAGACTGGATTTCTGGTTTTGTATCTGAAATAACAATTGACAAGTAATTGTCCAAGGACAGCAAAATACGTTAGATGATTTTTATTAAAGCTGTGTTAAAATAGTTTTGTTTTGCACGAAGTAAAATCAAATTTTTAATAATACATATTATTTAATAAAGTCATGCGGGAGGGAAACCAACGGGATAACGATACAAATGGGAGAAGAAATAAATAATGGAAAATCCATTGATATCTAAAATACTTAAACGCTATTGGACCGAAGATAAGTGAACACCTTTTCTTACCCTACGCAACTTCTCGTAGCTTTGGTTATATGTAGTGTTACGTATAAAGTTTACATGGCTGCTTCAAAAGCATCAGTTCGAAATTTACCTAGACAGTTAAAATGTGAGATCTAAACTTAATTAAAACAGAAGTAAATTATCGCTCACATTGGTTATTTGTTTCTATTTTGCACTTCAGACAAAATAGTCTTAATGTCTAGGTATCATTATATCACGAAAGAAATGCAATTATTATTTGAAGCAGTGGCTCTTTATCAATAGCTCTCAATACCACAGCACAGACTACTTAGTTTTGTTTTTAGCACTGAGAGTAGGCCTACCATAGCACCTAATCTTGGCTGCTAGTTCCATAGCTCCGACATAACGGGCCGAGAGTACTACAACACCGACAAGATCACGAATCCACCAATGCTTGGAGCTATTCTCCCATTTTATCTGAAAGACACTGACACTAAGTCTTAGCCGTTTTTATAGACCGTAAGTTCAATTTAAAGACATTAATGTATTTTATTGCAGTATAATTTATTAACTGGTTGGAAGGTGTGGAGATGTACTTTTTTGATTACATAGTATGAACAATAATGAAGTAGTACTTGGTAATGTCAATCAGTAAATTATATCGAGACAAGAGATTGATGATTATATTTAGCAGCCAGGGTAGCACCGACTTATCGTGTCGCGGCGCCAGTGCCAGTGTGAATAATGTTGTGTGATAGTAGAGTGGTCCAATTCTAATGAGATTTCTAGCCGCTGCTAATGTATCACTTAGTGTTTGATGCATTATGATGTTACACTCAACCATTTATATCGAACATGGTTAAAGTGAATCACACACGTGCTTTTTACACGTTTTGCAGGTTATGAATGATGTTTAAGTTCTTTTTTTATGTAGAATGCAACAAGTGAAAAAACAGACAGTAATTTTCTAACATTAAACGATGTCAAAGTGATAAAAAAGATGTCGTTAAAAGTGTTTAAAAAATGCGTAAACTCTATGATGGTGGGGATTAAATGTTGCTAAACACGAAAAAAAGTTTAATTACTAGTTTCAATGTAGTACTCATGTATAGTAAGTAATTGTTTGTCTTGCCTCATGCATAAAATGTTTTGGAGCGAGAGAAAGAAGCTCAGGGTAAAAATAGGAACACCGTTCTGAATGATTCCTGAATAAAGAGGTTGTTAAAAAACCTTTCATGGTGATTTTATGGTTTGATCCCAAGTAAATTTATCAATTATGACCGGAGAAAAAGACAGGGAGTAACTGGCTTGGGCGTGGTTATTGGCGACTTTTGAAGCCACCAATTTGACACCGATATTTTATGACTTTGGGAGCAAGTTATTTTTCTGTTAGCATTGGCTGTAAAGTATTATAATCAAATCAAAGTTTTACATAGAGATTTTATTGTAATTCAGGTCAAAGTTCGATTTGAAATTAAACATAAAAGCCTCAATGATTGAGGAGTGAATGATTGATTGGCGGCCTTATCATAGGACACAAATTCCTTAAAATTGTGGTTTTAATTCTTTGAATTTGCCTAATATCTGAAATAATACTGGATACATTTTAAACAAAATGGGCAGTTATTCGTAGTTAACTTCTACGAAAAGCTTTGTTAGAGGAAAATACAATACAATCGTTGCAAAATTGGCTGAGAATTAGTGAAGTATATAACTGGAGGGTCTGGGAAAATTTCACTTTGTTTGTCCATCTGTCTTTCTCTCTGCACGATATCGCAAGAAAGAACGAACATATAGTTTTGAAATTTTGTATGAAGCTTCATTTCAACAAACCACACCGAGTTCGTGAGTTAAATGTCCTTTAGTGGGATTTGGGTGAGTGTAGGTAAGCATTTTTGCATTATCTTATGTGTATCGCTGATGTCAAAGAGAATATCGCAGAATAAATGAATTAGTAAACAAACAGAATTTTTCATGCGATTTTATTGAAACCTGTTACGTGAGCCTGTTGTACTCCTACTTTGTTATTTTACGGGTTGATTCAATGGACAAGATGTGATTTTAAGTTACTCCAACCAAAGCGGTCAAAGACCTAAAATATGAACAATGAAATCACGCTCCTGTAAATTCGAATTTATAAGTTTAAGTTAATAACATAAGATGTATTAGTACAATACATTTTACACGCCACAAGTCACAAACAGTAAATAATAACTGGCATAAAACAAAGTACAAAAATAGTATTTGAGTGTAATCATACATTCTTCAAAGAGAAGGTAAACGTTTTGAATATCTAATTGGTGCCACCTTGTGGAAATACTCTTACAAGTAAATACTCTTAAATCATAGAATAAAATGCTTGTATAATTAATTTCTAGTTTTATTTAAATCCTAACCATAATAATGATAGTACGAATGAATTTTAAACAATACAAAAACACTTTTTAAGTGTAAGTTAAAATTTTTATTCATATGCATATAAATCAAATTGACATACATAAATAATTTTAGATTTATACTCCCGTAATAAGAAGTGTTTTATCAAAGCCACTGTAAAAGATTTTATTTCACTCTTCGTAGAAATAATTTCTTGGAAGTGGATCTTCCTTTTTTGAAAATGTAAACAAAAAATTCTGTCGAAGATAAATCGTATAAAGTACTATAGATTTGTAGGTCCTATATGAGTACATCTTAACCCTTTCGGCTGTTCTGATGTGGACGTAAGAACAACATTCGAGCAACATCTAGAAGATTCTTCATATTCGCTTACCGCCAGAACCAGCATTGGGGAATGTCAATCTAACTGCAGCTCTAATTTCACTCTTTTTATCAATCTAAAATGAAAATTTAATATACAATCATCAAAATTTCCTGTAACAGAACACTTAATTTTAAGTAATGTCATTATTTAACTGAAAACTATCTGATTTAAAACTGTTTACAACTAGTGTAGAGAAGTAGTTAGCTCAGTGAAACTACAACAGTAGATACTTCTGATGAAGAAGTTAACGAATTTACGCAAGGTGAATCTTTCTTCCAAATAATTAATAGTATTGATCGAGATCTCGGTGGTTAAAATTTAAACATAATAGTTAAAAATGTTAATATTTATATGAAGACTGATAGTAAAACATTTAATATACTCCTATTCCCACGTCAAAATTTAAAATAGTACACTTTAATCTAAAGATTCTGCACTACGTACTGCACTTATTAAGAGTGCAGCTGAAAATCACGGAAAAAGATGTAATTTATGTAAAATATGTAGTCGATTTCTGCAAAATCAAAATGATATGCATACAGCTCAATGCTCTCGCACTCCGGTAAACGGCTTCGATATATACGGCTGGACGTATTAATTCTGATTAGATGTCGATGGGTAACACAAAAGATGGTTCCACGTTTGAGCCAAACATTTACAGTGTAGACATTCACTATACGCCTGAATAACTGCAAACAAATCTTTTAGAACACTACCCATAATGATCAGCTTTAATGTCTTTTTTATATATCATTGACACTTAAATGTTACGGTTACAGCAGCAACTATTAAACCAGATACCAGTCAAATATTTAATATACAATGTTTAGTAAACATGCGTAAAAACCCAAGTGTAAAGCTAAATACCATTAAACCATTTGAAAGTGATGATATTAATATTAAATACCTTCTTATGTGCACTGCAAATCTTAGGAATGCTTTTTATGCATTTTGAACGACTACCTCTTTTATAAAAGGATATTTTACACCTAGATAAATTTTAATGTAAATGGTATCTGTTGGCGCCATTAGTAGTTTTGTACACAATTAGAGTGGTGCCACAAATATCAGAACAGACGATGATAGCAGTTATCACTGAATCTGTGATAACTCATTCCTCCACTTTGGTGACGTGAAGTATATTGAATCATTGCTGTTGATACTCATACTCATAAACACAGAGTGACACATTGGATTGTAAATAAGATAATTTAAACCTGTCTAGGAGTCTGGTTTTTCTTTAGCGTAGGGATCTTAATTAATGAAGGAATAATGGCCTACTAAGGCCGCTTGTAATCGTTAGACTCTACATATGTAATCAGGCACAAGGTAGGATTACACTAAACCACGTGGCGCTAACAGGCTTTACTAAAGTTTTTTTTCGGAAAAAATCAATTCTATAGTTACACGTGTTACTATGAAACACTGTAAAATGTCATATAATAGCATTTAGTTTGTTTTAAAATTTTCATCACTCTTGTTGCCATTCATGGCTTAAATTCGCCAAATGAAATATTTCTCAAAATATCTTGCCATGATACACCCAAATGTTTCTTCATTAAGTTGAGTTCATACTCGTAGAATTGGTAAATAGTAAAAAGAGTACTAAAAAAGTCACCAATTGATGTTGCAAATGTGGGTAATAATTAGCTTACACGTATTAAAATCTCAGATGATTGAACTCAATTTGCTTACAAATTTATTTGTTATGGTAATTTTTCGTTGCCCTCGTGGTTATCCGTAAGACCAAGTAAAGATGTTCACATCTCCCGTAAGACCAAGTAAAGATGTTCACATCTCCCGTAAGACCAAGTAAAGATGTTTATATCTCCCGTAAGACCAAGTAAAGATGTTCACATCTCCCGTTGGACCAAATAAAGATGTTCACATCTCCCGTAAGACCAAGTAAAGATGTTCACATCTCCCGTAAGACCAAGTAAAGATGTTTATATCTCCCGTAAGACCAAGTAAAGATGTTTATATCTCCCGTAAGACCAAGTAAAGATGTTCACATCTCCCGTAAGACCAAGTAAAGATGTTCAAATCTCCCGTAAGACCAAATAAAGATGTTCACATCTCCCGTAAGACCAAGTAAAGATGTTCACATCTCCCGTAAGACCAAATAAAGATGTTCACATCTCCCGTAAGACCAAATAAAGATGTTCACATCTCCCGTAAGACCAAGTAAAGATGTTCACATCTCCCGTAAGACCAAATAAAGATGTTCACATCTCCCGTAAGACCAAGTAAAGATGTTCACATCTCCCGTAAGACCAAGTAAAGATGTTCACATCTCCCGTAAGACCAAATAAAGATGTTCACATCTCCCGTAAGACCAAGTAAAGATGTTCACATCTCCCGTAAGACCAAGTAAAGATGTTCACATCTCCCGTAAGACCAAGTAAAGATGTTCACATCTCCCGTAAGACCAAATAAAGATGTTCACATCTCCCGTGAGACCAAGTAAAGATGTTCACATCTCCCGTAAGACCAAGTAAAGATGTTCACATCTCCCGTAAGACCAAGTAAAGATGTTCACATCTCCCGTAAGACCAAGTAAAGATGTTCACATCTCCCGTAAGACCAAGTAAAGATGTTCACATCTCCCGTAAGACCAAGTAAAGATGTTCACATCTCACACAAATCCCATTGGCATGGTCGAGCAAGATGTTGCCTACATACTAATGAAGCTTAATTAACAATTTAAAGTCTACAGGTGAGTTCGTTCTCGATTCGGAGGGGCCATCTTTATGCTCAACGTAGCTAATTTTAAAAAGTATTTTTTTAATATACGATGTTAATACATAATATGGATTCATTATGAAATATAAAAATGCATATAATCAAATTATCTTGTTTCAAAATATTTTCTAAACATGTATATCGTCATGTACAAGTGATTTCGACAGAATAAAGAAAGACTAAAATGATAAACGTTATGCAATTTCGTTGAAATCATTTATCTTAAGGCTATTTGTGTCTTTAATGGATTGTTTTATTTACAAGAGGTTTAGCGGTAATCGGATCCGTCATTCACTGCAGAGGAAACATCATAAGTTATGTAAATATATCATTACAAGAACTAAACTATATCTATATGTATTTATTTATATACACATTATTTATATTTATGGTTGATTCTTGTACTGTTTATTAATTATGTAGCATTATGTTGCTGTAACATATATTTTTTCTATTGCGTGAATTTGCATAGTGTATATCACACTAGCTTCTTCTTCTAGCTTTGAATACTTCCGCTATCTCTGACAATATTTCTTATTAATTAAGAAACATTTCTTGGAAGGTTAAAGTTTTGTCCGCTGGGTTTACTGGACGACCTACACTATAGCTCAACTCCAACGACACACTTCAGCAGCAAAAAATTATGGTAGAAAAATTTGTAGGAGAGACAGAATTGTTAGCTCCACGAAAGTTATTGAGGTTGAGTGGTAGAGAGGGCTAAATAGCCCTAACCCCGCCTCTTAAATAAAGACATATTTCATTTCATTGCCAAGAACGAGGAGAGATAACAAACTGAAGAGGCCACGAATGCATGGAACCAGATTAATTAGCTTCACACTGAAATATTAATTAGTATAAGCATCGTGTATATTAGCTTGTCCAGTATTTATAGCATTATGACGCTTTCAGTCCCAGTGGTCTATATTAATCTACAGCAAGTGGAACTGAGCCATCGTATTCACGTGGGGCTGAGACTGCCAGATAAATACACTGAGTGACTGCAAGGTTTAAGCACATGGTTTAATGTATTAAATAAAACAATGCTAGAATACGATTATCTTTATTTATTATCGTTTATTAATTTATTATAAATAACGGTTTAGTTAAATCCAATACTTACAGATTGAGCTTAATGGATTTGGCTCACGTAAGAGACAGGTCAATTTAGAGGGAGTTACAAGATTAACCTCGTTTTTGCCGAAATTGCATGTGTAAACTCATCCAAATCAAAAATAATCATTGAGAATGGAAGCGTTCATTACTATTATTTTAACATTTCATGTAAATTATTGCACTGTATACGTTTGTAAACCGAGACAAATAAAGAAAAAAAAAAAAAAAAAAAAAAAAAAAAAAAAAAAAAAAAAAAAAAACTGGATTACTAGAGTGAAGGAACTGCCGAAAATGTGTTTTTTTTTCTAATAATAAACTTAAAAAAGTATTCTTATAACAATTTCATAATTTTGAAAAATATATTGAAGCTCTAATAATGTAAGCTATCACCTATGAACGCGAGTTCTTTCTCCGCATCACTTCAGGACTCTCTATAGCAATTTTGATAGCGCGTGGCAAACAACGAAATCGGCACAATGAATTCTTCTGTGGATAATGAAATATATCCAAGCAACCCAAAAATCATAAACGGTAGGAATCCAAATCTCTGCCCGTCTGGAAAAATCTCCATAAATTGACAAATCAGCAGTTTGCAAGACGGTAATCATTCAAAACCCACAAAGGCAACCGAGATGTTCTCCAATTCTTTTGTCATTAAAGGACATCAGAACAAATACCTCTATTTCACGACCCATTTTGTTTCACTCCTTCAGATATGGGTTCTCTTGATAGTGATGTTGTGAAACACAGATAAGTGATTAGATGTCTAGAATGTGTTAGAAATGTCTTCAAGTAAAGCTGATAACAGAAAACTAATTGGGAGAGAGATTGTGAGAATTCTATCAATCTTATTGTCTTATTGGGAGAATCATATTTTCAATAGTGTTTTGATTGACCAGGCATGCAAGTATAAACTCGTAGGATTCCGTAGAAATAGAGGCACAAGTTTTCAAACTCTTAAATGGGTCAATGCTATACCGCAAAACAGCAAATAATTTATAATTTTATGAAATATACGCATGAAAAACTTATAATAACTTACAAAAATATACCCTACTAAAATAAGAATACTTCTGAAGAATTTCTGAAAGTTTCAACCTTTGAGTTGCAACAACGTACTAGTACTTCACAGTAGCATTTTGCTCAGAGATAAGGTCAATATACCGGGTGTCCCACGGATCTAGTATCCGTGGGGTGTCCTATAAAAACGTTTAAACGTTAGATTTTATATTACTTTCCAATTTATGCACAGAACATTTTAAACCTCTACACAATTAATAAAGTAGAGTTTGAAAATATTCTGTGAAAATTTAAGCTCCCTATAAATTGTAGAATCAAAATGGTGACGTATTGGAAATTTTACCATTTTGTTTCCTATACAAATTAAATTTCTTGAATTACCTGATTTGATTACTGCGTTTGCAGTTTTAAGGAACGCGTTGTTTAAATAACGCTCATTGTTCAAAACAGCTGTTTGATTGAAGAGTATTGCTTGTGCTATAAAACATAACCTAACCTCCTCCATAAAAGTTTTACTGATATTGAAGTTCGAGAAATGGCTTTTAATGTTGAATATAAAACAATGTGCTTGGGCTATTGCTTTTGGGAAAATTACAGAAGCTATTAGACAATTTCAGGTTGCTTACCGCAATGGTGCTGTTAATATGCATAATTATAATTATTGCAACACTAGAAATCCACACATTCTTGAACGTACTCTACTCAAATCAAAAGGAATTACTGTTTGGGCATCTGTCAGTTGTAATGGAGTGCTATCTTACAAAGTTTCAGGCAGTACAATAATTGGTAATAGGTATGAACAGGTTTTAAATGAACAAGCCTCATTTTACGGTTCCAGAAATGGATCAAGCAATCTTCCAACAAGACGGTGCTCCTCCTCATTTCGCATATCTGGTAAAGCGATTACTATATGACAACCTTCATGGCCGTTGGATTGGTCGTGGAAGTGATTTTTTAGATTGGCATCCCCAATCCCCACTTTTAACAGTGTGTGATTTCTTTCCATAGTAACCCATAGGGTTTACTTAAAGGAACACATTTATACTTGTAGCTTCAATAATGATGAGGAATTAAAACAATCTTGTAAAGATCTTTGAAAAATCTTTAAAGAAATTAATGAGGAACTTCTCCGGGTACCGCAGAATTTCTTTGTAAGAGCTTACGATTAATTTGTTAAGCGCTGTTATCAGTGTGTCGCTGTGGATGGATTACAGTTCAAATAATGGTGGACTGCGATTGTAGGTTTTTTAATAGGCTATGTTTTTTAATGTTCTGATTGAAATGCTTTATTTCTCTAGAATATGACAATAAATAATTGTAAAAAAGCCAAAAATACTGCTTTTTACTGTTTTTAAAGTATAGTTTTTAAAAATGCCTCCATTTTGTTTCAACAAATGCTAGTGAGGTGAAATTTTCACAGAATATTTTTAAAACCTATACAATGGATAGAGTTAGAAAATGTTCGGTGCATAAACGGGCAAGTAACATAAAATCAAACATTAAAACATTTTCGTGGTACACTCGGTATATAACATGAAATTGAGGGTTAAACAATTGTTTAAAAGAGTGCAATATTGTTTTTCTAAACTACTGCAGAACAGTATGCCCCTTTCAGTGAACAACTGAATTTTATATGCTTTTAGCAGTTAATTTGTTCTGGTTTTAATTAAACGAACTATTAAGGATTTAAAGTTTATTTCTGTTCAATACTAGAAGGAAATTTGTTATATGGTGAAAGGGGGAGCTGTGACTATATTATAATAGTTTGTGTGCAAAATGTGTTGACTCCGATTTTAAGATATTCAAACCCAAGTTTTATATTTCTTTTCTGTTTTTCGTTTAAACCTTAAACGCAGATGTGATGAGTTGGCTTTTAAATGTTATTTTTGTTTTAAATAATTACAAACAATTCTTTCACGATTAGTAATGTAAATTTTGGCAACATTTTAATATAATTGCACCTTAAGTTATGGCGCAAGCCCAAGTCTTGTTTAAATTAAAATTTGCAGGACATATTCCATTTTCAACCTATCACGATGTCGGAAAGGGTGTGGTATATTTACGTATATTCATGGAATTGTTAAATCACGTTTAGTGCACTTCTAAGTGCACAGATTATTCCTTATCTGAAGAGTTCTTATAACGGATGAGACTACTTCAAACGTAGCTCTGCATGTCCATATAAACAGATTGTTATTGTTTTGTAGTTATTTACTTCATATTAACCATGAGGTAGGTTTTAGTAGTGATTAATATAACTATAATATTAGTATTGAATGTAGTATACATAGAAAGCTTCTTTGAGCATTATTCGACGTTATTTGAAGTAGCGGGGAAGATTTATTAGTTTTTTTCATTGGCCCAGTAAGAAAAGACAAATTATTGTTATTGATTTACTTTTGCCATGATGTAGATGTTATTATAAAGGTCATATCTTTTTGAGAATTAGCGAATTAGTCAATATGCCTTTTTGTGATTAGTAAAGATTTTAAGTAATTTAAGTTAGAATTGAAAATACCATCTACTGCAGAAAATTTATTTTAATGCACCACATGTAAGACTGTTCAATTCTTGCAAATAAAATATATGCATGTTTTTCATTTATTGGCATATTTCTTCATTGCTGATATTAAGGCTTAATATATTGAAAATAATGTTATTTGTTGTGCATTTTTAGCTTAGTCACTTTTTATATTTAGAAAGAGAGTTAACTATATAAATTAAAACCTAACAAATTTAGAAAATGGGTCTATACAATTTTAGGGATGCACATCAATTAGGTTTCGGCAGATTCAATAGCTGGAGCATTGATATATTTGACCTGTTATTTTCGTAAGGTTAGTCATAAATATATATATATATATATATATATATATATATATATATATATATATGCACATATGTATTAGTAAACATTTATATATGAATATTTAAATTTTGGCTAAGTAGTGTATACAACCCTAAATAATCGGTGAGTAAAATCTCAATATCTAATTTTAAAGCAGACGTTCACTCTTCTTTTTATTATTTATCTCTTCTGGTGGATTGTTCATACTTTGAATGAACACTGGATATTTACAATATTTACATTACTCTTGTAAAAGAGTAAACACCATGTTTTATTTTTGAAATAATAAGAGCATGATGATGAGTTTATACATAGCTAATTAAGTTACTTGTTTTACAGACGGATACTGGCTGCAGCCCTGTGCCTCTCCACCCTCTTGGTGCAAGGGGAAGCGTTCAGCTGGCCTCACTGGGGCAAGTGTCGAGAGCTACCCGTGGTAGAAAAGTTTAAGTTTCAAAAAGTAAGGAATTACTAATACATTTTTTTCATTTAGGTACACCACTGAGTGAGTTATCGTAAGTTGAATAAATATATAAATTTCCAATAAAGACACAGATGTTTCACGAAAATCAATAATATTTTGCAGTACATGTATCACTGGTACGAACAAGCTGGCTACAATACGGAGGCAACCAATCATGATCTTCGATGTCCTCAAAGCTTCTACCAGCCAGACACGACCACGGTATTCACTATACAGAGCAAGGCCGTAAGAAACAGGTAAGTATCTTTAAAGTTGAAACTAGTTGTAGCAAAAGATTAAAAAATCACATTTCCTATAACATATTTTTAAGACAAAACATTCCGTGATAAAAATTTCATCATTAGCTGAAAACACAAAAAATGTAATTGTTTATCTCAAACAAAGTATATTTCACCACGAATGTGTATAACAGGGTTCGCTGAAGTTGTATATACACAATATACAATTTCAAGTCTTTAGTTTATTTTTAGTCTTGAGGTGTCCTGAGGGCAGACAGACAGGTTCATAAAACACAAATTTCTAATTCGCCTGGCAGACAAAAGAGAAATCTTGCCTGCCTAGTGAGTGCTTGAATGGACTCAGATAAATACCATGCATGGGCATGTACAATCGTAGGACACATTCTTGTCTGTGTTTGCTGGCTACATCTGTTTACTTAGTCAAATGTTAAATTCCTCAGCACAGTAATCAGTAATATACTCAGTTTGATTACAAGTTTATTCTGAAATTTTCTTGTTGCCATCATGATTACCAAAGGGATGAATGTAAAAATATTCGTTAAAGTTTATCCATATCGCATAGAGTAAAATGGACAGCTATTGAACTCGGAGTTGTCTATGTAGAAAGAAGACTTATCCAATAGTCAAGTTGTCAATATAGTTCACTTCGTTTTCAAGATATAGTGGAAATCTTCAGGCCCCTCAAGTGAAAGCCTTAGCTTATGCTTAGCTAAAATACCTTATGGTGTAAAGGTACTGCAAAACAAGGATAAAAGCGAAAACATAATAATTTAAAGAATATTTTGCATACATAAAGTATGGAATATAGAAAAATCTACTATGAAAAAACATTGCATTGATTCTGTACATACAATCTCAAATAATAACCTTAAATTAGTAGAAACTAAGTTACAAGAAAAATGCACAAAAATAACAAGAAATACCAATTAAAAATGATCATAGCCCTGTTAAAGGTTCCATTTTACTTTATTTTCAATTTATAAAAATACATAAATTAAGACCCGACAAAAAGTTTCATAATGCATATATAATTTTGTAATATTTGTATTTACCTTTATTTCAGCATTTTCTTTTGACAAATTACAGGTTATCAAAATTCTTATATTTTCACACGTTAAACACATAAAACCATATAAAAAATGGCTGGAACTAGTTCAACTTTGGTAAAAAAATTTATCTTACAAGTGTATTTGAAAGTTTGACACACCACTAGGTTCTAATACAGCGGTCAGTCAAACTAAACAGATTCACAACTTGCTAGATATGGCCTAGAGAATAAGTTGTGTTATACAAGAGTAGTTATGATCCTAAATGTACAAAACAAACTATATTAATATTTAATTTGCCACAGAATCTACCTACTACTTCCGACTGAGGCATAAGAGCTATTTTTATCATTATATGAAAAATCCATTTTGCTTTTCAGAGATAACAAAACGCAAGGTATAAATGGGACGGGTTTGCTGGCTGACCCCACCAAGGATGAAGGAAGGATGATAGTAACCTTCCATCCACACTGTGAGTTATAAAAATTAATCTCAGTTCTTTTTAAATTGTCGAATGTTCTTTACAGCTTGAGTTCTTAACATTTTCTTGTCTGAAGAGTTTATATTTAGCTGCTTACAGAATAAACAAACAAGCTAATGGTTTTAAAAAACAACTATGTTTTATCCATGATTATTATAACTTTAATAAAAATGTAAAATTAATTTGTTTGCTTATATTTTTTACTCTTATGGAACATTACTCTTCCAGTTAAAATTGTATGAATATGTTTTATTATAAGTATAAATGGTACAATTAACACATTAATGGTATGCCTGTGCTTAAATAGTACTTTGTCAATCAAGCACTGGCATACAATTAATGTGTTCATTGTCCATTTATGCCACTGACCTATGACACTCATAGTAGCCGACTGCTACGACTGCCCGAAATTAAGAGATAGACAGACATCAAATAATATAGAAAGTGATTTAGTTTTGCAAGTAAATGATATATTGTGTAAAAATTAAAGTTTGTTATTTCCATGTACTTACGCATTTTTCAGGGTGGTCGACTGTGACAGGGAATTACTGGGTACTAGGTACGGACTACATCTCCTACTCAGTTGTTTATACTTGCGAAAATTTCCTCTTCTTCTTTCATTACGGTGAGTATATGTGACTTGAAATAATATTGTATTAGTTTTATTTATTTTAATAATGTTTTGGTAAGTAAAACAAAAGTACTCTTTATTACTATAAAATTAGTTCTGAAAATATACAGTATACTATGACTGTTTGTTAAATATTATATTATGGAAATGACAAATTGCTCCCCAATCTTTGTCATATCTCAATAATTCCATATCAGAAATTATTTAATCTATTTTGTGACTAGATTCTTTCATAAAATTAAAAAATTCTGATATTATTTTCTTTATTGGTCTTTAGCTGTGTTTTCGTATTCTGAAATATATTCTTAAATGGTTTAGTATACTAAATGTTTACAATATTCTGTTTTTTACAGCCACGCACAATATTTTATGCATATTCTAAAATGTAAGAGTGTCGTAAAAATACTGATACACTATTTTACATTTGAAAACGCACTAAATCAATCGTACAATGTCTTTTTAGTTTATATTAGATCTGTGGTTAGACCATTGGTGACTAATTTGTATACTAGTTATACTACAGTTTGTAATTAGTTATACTAATGACAAGAAACTACATTATATTCTATTAATTACTCTGGGTATCATTGATTATTTTTTTGAAGTCACTGTATATTACAGAGTTAAAACATATTTAAAATATAAGTTAGTTTTGTTTAATGAACAAATTAGCAATAACACAATATATATACGTATTAGGCTAATTGAGTTATTCAACAATTAAACATGTTTTCGTAGTAAAATGCTTCACAACTTCAAAACTAATGTGGAATCTAGATGTGGATATTTTATTTGGATAACAAAAATTAGGAACAACTAATTTAGTAAACGAAACATATAAAATTGTATGTAGAATATTATGAAATGCGTTTAATTCGCTGTAATATGAAACCTTATGAGGAACATTTTTCTTGCATTATTAAGTAACAATTTATTGGTTCACTCTTAAATATATCTTAACGTCATCCATTATGACTTTATTTTATGTTAATTCTCTTCATTAAGAAGCATAGCAACATTCTTTCATTATTGATAAATTCCTGTCTTTCATACGCATTATGAATAAATTGGATTTTCTTCCTGAACCGCGAAGCTTCCTTATATGGCGTATTACTATCAATTAAATTTTTAAGTCCATCCCTGAACTTTGAAACGTAGATTAGTCACTGTATTTTAAAGCACTCCTTAGCCATAATGCGCTACACTTTTCTCATGAGTGGCACTAAGATAATATATAATCTGATCAATTGTGTGATGATAAGCGCTCAATTTAATTTTGAGAAATGATCACTAACTTCAATATTTATAAAGCATTTGTTACATATTGTGTGAGGCATATGGGAGAAATAATTAAATTATTGTCTTTTTTGTATTTATCATATACACTTTTAGATATTGCAGCAAACCTATAAAAATAAATTTCGGAAATGGTTATAGATACGTAGTATGATGCTGTAAAAAGACTATTATGTCAAATTTAAATAAATTTGAAATATGGATTTTCTTTCATTTTTCAAAAAGTTTTTTCAATGTATATTAAAGTAAGCATTTCTTCATAAAGACTATTATGAAGTTTAGAAATGATAATTTATTATTTTACTGTTTCCCATTGCTAAGTTGTTCTTGGACATGTCTTTAACTCACGTATATTAAAGTTTTAATACATCCTTTTTTATTAAACCATAAAACCATTAAACTAAAAAAGTGGTTATGGTTTTAAAATGGAATATTTTGAGAAAAAACACCAACAACTAAATATGATAAAAAACTTAATGAAATATTATACACACACTCACATTCTTCGATAGAAATATAAAAACAGTTATATTTATAACAAAAAGTAAATTAAATTATATTTAGCAAAATAAACATAGGTTTTATCATAAAGCTTGCCTGCCTTCAATGAACTCAGAAAGACCTACGAACGTAAATCAACATTCCGCGCTTTGTTTCGTGTTTCAAAAACTTTGTTTCACCCCACATCTGTCAGATTAAAAAATGTGTAATATTTTTGTACATACTATAGAAAGTTTAAAATAAAATAAAATTTTAATATATTTAAAGATACTTGTAAATTAAACATAGGCAGTATGAAATGGTCAACATTTGTTTCAGATTCAATTTGGTATTTGAGTCGTTTACGAACTCTTCGGTCGAAGACAGATTTCTTCACCTCTACTGACAGGATTTTATTGATGAATGGCCTGGACCCTACAATCATGCAAGGCGTATCTCAGTTAAACTGCAATGATTAAGACTGTATGTAGATTACTATGTCCATAACAAAAGTTCTTATTAAGCTAGCAGATACCAATAAAGTATTGTGAATAATGCAATGTGATGCAAGAAACTGTCAATGCAATAAAATATTCTATATATTCGCCTAATAAAGCTGTTTCTTCTGTCCAAGCACCCATGAATATTGGATATGTGGAATTACGTAGATTTTGTATACAAAATAGGCTTTTTCAAACAGCCCTCATGGTTGCACATGAGTAAAATTTCTACGTACCTTCCCTGAAATGATCTCACAGCCAATAACTCCGTCCAGTTCCTAAGTACATATGTAAAGGGTGTCTCATAAATGGATGATCAGACGTTGAGAGATGGTGCTGGATGTCAGTTCTGATAAGAAAACACTTACATGTGGTTATCAGTTAGATTGAATCTAAAGTTAGATTTTTGTTATTTTAATAAACATTACGTTAAGAAGACATGATAACGAACATAAAAAGTGTTGCAATATTCATGGAGTCTTTTAATATTCTAAGTACAAAGCCCGCTTTGGTATTTCATCAAGTACTAAAGTTTTTAAATATGGCTCGTCAAAATAGTTCGAAATTCAAAGTGGACAAGGACAAAAAAGGAGTATCAGAGTATAGCATAATTTGGTGAAACAAACAATATTCATAATCATGCGGCAAACCGTTCCTTCAGAAACGCATTTGAATAAATGTTAAACTAGAACGCAATACAATCTGCAGTGCAGTGGTATGAGCTAGCAGTTCTTTGCTTTAGAGAGGCATTTTATCTAATGTGATTCAGATTATATCTTTTGTTAAGTATTGAAATATTATTTGTATTTTGTTCATTGATCCATTATTTGTTATAAGGTATTACAAGTTTCAAATCAAAACTTATATTTTTCACATTTTTATTGATATATATTAATATATATTTCTTTTACTTACGATCATTCATTTGTTCGTATTATATGAATATTATAGAAGTAATTTTACATAAATTTAAATTATTCAATAAAATATACTTACAGTGCGGTAGTTATTACAACTTACAAAGGAAAATGTTTGGTGCAAAGCGCGTATAAAGACTGGAATTACAACTGGTGCCTCAATGCAGCTTGTAACTAACAATGACTTTATTAAAGTATATTTAAATTGCGAAAAAAGACCTCCATTTCACGACCCATTTTGTTTCACTTCTTCAGATATGGGCGCTCTTGATAGTGATGTTGTGAAACACAGATAAGTGATTAGATGTCTAGAATGTGTTAGAAATGTCTTCAAGTAAAGCTGATAAAAGAAAACTAATTGGGAGAGAGATTGGGAGAATTCTATCAATCTTATTGTCTTATTCGGGAGAATCCTATTGTCAATAGTGTTTTGATTGACCAGGCATGCAAGTATAAACTCGTAGGATTCCGTAGAAATAGAGGCAAAAGTTTTCAAACTCTTAAATGGGTTAATGCTATACCGCAAAACAGCAAATAGTTTATAATTTTATGAAATATACACATGAAAAACTTATTCTTTAATAAAATAAGGATTCTTTAACAGTTTCTGAAAGTTTCAACCTTTGAGTTATAAAAATTTGCCAGTACTTCACAGTGGCATTTTGCTCAGAGATAAAGATCAATATGCCGGGTGTCCTACAAAGAGGTTTAAACGTTAGATTTTATATTACTTGCCCATTTATGCACCGAACATGTTAAACCTCTACACATTAATAAAGTAGGGTTTGAAAATATTCTGTGAAAGTTTAAGCTCCCTATAAATTGTAGAAACAAAATGGTGACGTATTGAAAATTTTACCATTTTGTTTCCTATACAAATTCATTTCTTGAATTACCTGATTTGATTGCTGTGTTGCAGTTTTAAGGGACGCGTTGTTTAATAACGCTCATTGTTTAAAACAGCTGTTTGATTGAAGAGTATTGCTCTCCCATAAAAGTTTTACTGATATTGAAGTTCGAGAAATGGCTTTTAATGTTGAACATAAAACAATGTGCGTGGGCTATTGCTTTTGGCAAAATTACAGAAGCAATTAGACAATTTCAGGTTGCCTATCGCAATGGTGCTGTTAATAGGCATAATTATAATTCTTGAAACACTAGAAATCCAGACATTCTTGAACGTACTCTACTCAAATCAAAAGGAAATACTGTTTGGGCATCTGTCAGTTTTAATAGAGTGCTATCTTACAACATTTCAGGCAGTACAATAACTGACAATAGGTATGAACAGGTTTTAAATGAACAAGCCTCATTTTAAGGTTCCAGAAATGGATCAAGCAATCCTCCAACAAGACGGTGCTCCTCCTCATTTCGCATATCCTGTAAAGCGATTACTAGATGACAACCTTCATGGCCGTTGGATTGGTCGTGGAAGTGATTTTTTAGATTGGCCTCCCCGATCCCCACATTTAACTGTGTTGATTTCTTTCCATAGGGTTACTTAAAGGAACACGTTTGTACTTGTAGCTTCAATAATGATGATAAATTAAAACAATCTTGTAAAGATCTTTGAAAATCTTTAAAGAAATTAAGGAGGACTTCTCAGGGTACCGCAGAATTTCTTTGTAAGAGCTTACGATTAATTTGTTAAGCGCTGTTATCAGTGTGTCGCTGTGGATGGTTCAAATAATGGTGGACTACGATTGTAGGTTTTTTAATAGGCTATGATTTTAATGTTCTGATTGAAATGATTTATTTCTCTAGAATATGACAATAAATAATTGTAAAAAAGCCAAAAATACTGTTTTTAGAGTATAGTTTTTCAAAATGCCTCCATTTTGTTTCAACAAATGCTAGTGAGGTGAAATTGTCACAGAATATTTTTAAAACCTATACAATGAGTAGAGTTAGAAAATGTTCGGTGCATAAATGGGAACATAAAATCAAACGTTTAAAAATCTTCGTGGTACACCCGTTATATAACATGAAATTGAGGGTTAAAAAATTGTTTAAAAGGGTGCAATATAGCTTTTCTAAACTACTGCAGAGCAGTATGCCCCTTTCAGTAAACAACTGAATTTTATTTGCTTTTAGCAATTAATTTGTTTTGGTTTTAATTAAACGAACTATTAAGGATTTAAAGTTTATTTCTGTTCAATACTAGAAGGAAATTTGTAATGTGGTGAAAGGGGGAGCTGTGACTATATATTATAATAAAATCGGACAAATTTATATCTTAAAATCGGAGTCACCACATTTTGCACACAAACTATTATAAGTTTGTGTGCAAACTGTGGTGACTCCGATTTTAAGATATTCAAACCCAAGTTTTTTTATTTCTTTTCTGTTTTTTGTTTAAACCTTAAACGCAGATGTGATGAGTTGGCTTTAAATGTTATTTTTATTTTAAATAATTATAAACAATTCTTTCACGACTAGTAATGTAAATTTTGGCGACATTTGAATATAATTGCACCTTAAGTTATGGCGCAAGTCCAAGTCTTGTTTAAATTAAAATTTGCAGGACATATTCCATTTTCAACCTATCACGATGTCGGAAAGGGTGTGGTATATTTACGTATATTCATGGAATTGTTAAATCACGTTTAGGGCACTTCTAAGTGCACAGATTATTCCTTATCTGAAGAGTTCTTATAACGGATGAGACTACTTCAAACGTATCTCTGCATGTCCATATAAACAGATTGTTATTGTTTTGTAGTTATTTACTTCATATAAACAATGAGGTAGGTTTTAGTAGTGATGAATATAACTATAATATTAGTATTAGTAGTAAGCTTCTTTGAGCATTATTCGAATTAGTCAATATGCCTTTTTGAGATTAGTACAGATTTAAAGTAATTTAAGTTAGAATTGAAAATACCATCTACTGCAGAAAATTTATTTTAATGCACCACATGTAAGACTGTTCAATTCTTGCAAATGAAATATGTGCATGTTTTTCATTTAATGCCATATTTGTTCATTACTGATATTAAGGTTTAATATATTGAAAATAATGTTATTTGGTGTGCATTTTTAGCCCAGTCACTTTTTATGTTTCGATGAGTTAACTATATAAATTAAAACGTAACAAATTTAGAAAATGGTTCTATACAATTTTAGGGATGCACATCAATTAGGTTTCGGCAGATTCAATAGCAGGAGCATTGATATATTTGACCTGTTATTTTCGTATTGTTAGTCATATATATTTATATATATATATATATATATATATATATATATATATATATATATATATGCACATATGTATTAAAACATTTATTATATGAATATTTAAATTTTGGCTAAGTAGTGTATACAACCCTAAATAATCGGTGAGTAAAATCTCAATATCTAATTTTAAAGCAGACGTTCACTCTTCTATTTATTATTTATCTCTTCTGATGGATTGTTCATACTTTGAATGAACACTGGATATTAACAATATTTACATCACTCTTGTAAAAGAGTAAACACCATGTTTTATTTTGAAATAATAAGAGCATGATGATGAGTTTATACATAGCTAATTAAGTTACTTGTTTTACAGACGGATACTGGCTGCAGCCCTGTGCCTCTCCACCCTCTTGGTGCAAGGGGAAGCGTTCAGCTGGCCTCACTGGGGCAAGTGTCTCGAGAGCTCTGTAATTTAGAGCACTCCTCAGCCATAATGCGCGACACTTTTCTCATGTTTTATTTTGAAATAATAAGAGCATGATGATGAGTTTATCCATAGCTAATTAAGTTACTTGTTTTACAGACGGATACTGGCTACGTGGTAGAAAAGTTTAAGTTTCAAAAAGTAAGGAATTACTAATACTTTTTTTCATTTAGTTACCACCACTGAGTGGGTTATCGTAAGTTGAATAAATATATAAATTTCCAATAAAGAAACAGATGTTTTACGAAAATCAATAATATTTTCCAGTACATGTATCACTGGTACGAACAAGCTGGCTACCAATACGGAGGCAACCAATCATGATCTTCGATGTCCGTAAACCTTCTACCAGCCAGACACGACCACGGTATTCACTATACAGAGCAAGGCCGTAAGAAACAGGTAAGTATTCTTTAAAGGTTAAAGTAGTTGTAGCAAAAGATACACATTTCCACACATTTTTTGTACACATTTTTTGTACAATCGCATTTCCTATAACATTTTTTTAAGACGAAAACATTCTGTAATAAAAATTTCATCATTAGGTGAAAACAAAAAAAATTAATTGTTTATCTCAAACAAAGTACATCACACACACAAATGTGTATAACATGGTTCACTGAAGTTGTATATACACAGTATACAATTTCAATTCTTTAGTTTATTTTAGTCTTGAGGCGTCTTGAGGGCAGACAGGACAGGTTCATAACACCCAAATTTGTACATTCGCCTGGCAGACAAAAGAGACATCGTGCCTGCCTAGTGAGTGCTTGATAGACTCAGATAAATACCATGCATGGGCATGTACAATCGTAGGACACATCCTTGTCTGTGTATGCTGGTTATATGTGTTTACTAACTCAAATAAATTCCTCAGCACAGTAATCAGTAATATAATAAGTTTGTTTACAAGTTTATTCTGAAATTTTCTTGTTGCCATCATGATTACCAAACGGATAAATGTTAAAATATTTGCTAAAGTTTATCCATAGCACGTATAGTAAAAATGGGACCGCCATCAAACTCAGAGTTATCTATGTAGAAATAAGATTTATCCAATAGTCAAGTTGTCACAAATATAGTTAAAAGGATAAAAGGATACAATGAGTAGAGTTAGAAAATGTTCGGTGCATAAATGGGAAACATAAAATCAAACGTTTAAAAATCTTCGTGGTACACCCGTTATATAACATGAAATTGAGGGTTAAAAAATTGTTTAAAAGGGTGCAATATAGCTTTTCTAAAACTACTGCAGAGCAGTATGCCCTTTCAGTAAACAACTGAATTGTATTTGCTTTTAGCAATTAATTTGTTTTGGTTTTAATTAAACGAACTATTAAGGATTTAAGTTTATTTCGGTTCAATACTAGAAGGAAATTTGTAATGTGGTGAAAGGGGGAGCTGTGTGACTATATATTATAATGTATGTAGTTCCCCCTTTCACTACATAACAAATTTATATATCTTAAAATCGGAGTCACCACATTTTGCACACAAACCATTATAAGTTTGTGTGCAAACTGTGGTGACTCCGATTTTAAGATATTCAAACCCAAGTTTTGTTATTTCTTTTCTGTTTTTCGTTTAAACCTTAAACGCAGATGTGATGAGGTTGGCTTTAAATGTTATTTTTGTTTTAAATAATTATAAAAAATTCTTTCATGACTAGTAATGTAACTTTTGGCGACATTTGAATATATTATTGCACCTTAAGTTATGGCGCAAGTCCAAGTCTTGTTTAAATTAAAATTTGCAGGACATATTCCATTTTCAACCTATCACGATGTCGGAAAGGGTGTGTGTGGTATATTTACGTATATTCATGGAATTGTTAAATCACGTTTAGGGTACTTCTAAGTGCACAGATTATTCCTTATCTGAAGAGTTCTTATAACGGATGAGACTACTTCAAACGTATCTCTGCATGTCCATATAAAAACAGATTGTTATTGTTTTGTAGTTATTTACTTCATATTAACAATGAGGTAGGTTTTAATAGTGATGAATATAACTATAATATTAGTATTAGTAGTAAGCTTCTTTGAGCATTATTCGATGCTATTTGAAGTAGCGGGGAAGATGTATTAGTTTTTTTATAGGCCCAGTAAGAAAAGACGAATCCTTGTTATTGATTTACTATTGCCATGATGTAAATGTTATTAGAAAGGTCATATCTTTTTGAGAATTAGCGAATTAGTCAATATGCCTTTTTGAGATTAGTACAGATTTAAAGTAATTTAAGTTAGAATTGAAAATACCATCTACTGCAGAAAATTTATTTTAATGCACCACATGTAAGACTGTTCAATTCTTGCAAATGAAATATGTGCATGTTTTTCATTTAATGCCATATTTGTTCATTACTGATATTAAGGTTTAATATATTGAAAATAATGTTATTTGGTGTGCATTTTTAGCCCAGTCACTTTTTATGTTTCGATGAGTTAACTATATAAATTAAAACGTAACAAATTTAGAAAATGGGTCTATACAATTTTAGGGATGCACATCAATTAGGTTTCGGCAGATTCAATAGCAGGAGCATTGATAAATTTGACCTGTTATTTTCGTATTGTTAGTCATAAATATATATATATATATATATATATATATATATATATATGCACATATGTATTAAAACATTTATATATGAATATTTTAATTTTGGCTAAGTAGTGTATACAACCCTAAATAATCGGTGAGTAAAATCTCAATATCTAATTTTAAAGCAGACGTTCACTCTTCTTTTTATTATTTATCTCTTCTGGTGGATTGTTCATACTTTGAATGAACACTGGATATTTACAATAATTACATTACTCTTGTAAAAGAGTAAACACCATGTTTTATTTTTGAAATAATAAGAGCATGATGATGAGTTTATACATAGCTAATTAAGTTACTTGTTTTACAGACGGATACTGGCTGCAGCCCTGTGCCTCTCCACCCTCTTGGTGCAAGGGGAAGCGTTCAGCTGGCCTCACTGGGGCAAGTGTCGAGAGCTACCCGTGGTAGAAAAGTTTAAGTTTCAAAAAGTAAGGAATTACTAATACATTTTTTTCATTTAGGTACACCACTGAGTGGGTTATCGTAAGTTGAATAAATATATAAATTTCCAATAAAGACACAGATGTTTTACGAAAATCAATAATATTTTCCAGTACATGTATCACTGGTACGAACAAGCTGGCTACAATACGGAGGCAACCAATCATGATCTTCGATGTCCGCAAACCTTCTACCAGCCAGAAACGACCACGGTATTCACTATACAGAGCAAGGCCGTAAGAAACAGGTAAGTATCTTTAAAGGTTAAAGTAGTTGTAGCAAAAGATACACATTTCCACACATTTTTTGTACACATTTTTGTACAATCGCATTTCCTATAACATAATTTTAAGACGAAACATTCTGTAATAAAAATTTCATCATTAGGTGAAAACAAAAAAAATTAATTGTTTATCTTAAACAAAGTACATCACACCACAAATGTGTATAACAGGGTTCGCTGAAGTTGTATATACACAGTATACAATTTTCAATTCTTTAGTTTATTTTAGTCTTGAGGCGTCTTGAGGGCAGACAGACAGGTTCATAACACCCAAATTTGTACATTCGCCTGGCAGACAAAAGAGACATCGTGCCTGCCTAGTGAGTGCTTGAATAGACTCAGATAAATACCATGCATGGGCATGTACAATCGTAGGACACATCCTTGTCTGTGTATGCTGGTTATATGTGTTTACTAACTCAAATAATAAATTCCTCAGCACAGTAATCAGTAATATAATAAGTTTGTTTACAAGTTTATTCTGAAATTTTCTTGTTGCCATCATGATTACCAAACGGATAAATGTTAAAATATTTGCTAAAGTTTATCCATAGCACGTATAGTAAAATGGACCGCCATCAAACTCAGAGTTATCTATGTAGAAATAAGATTTATCCAATAGTCAAGTTGTCACAATATAGTTCAGATTGTTTTCGAGATATAGTAGAAACTTTCCAGCCCCTCAAGTGAAAGCCTTCGCTTATGCTTAGCTAAAATACCTTATGGTGTAAAGGTACTGCAAAACAAGGATAAAAGCAAAAACAAATAATTTAAAGAATATTTTGCATACATGAAATATGGAATATAGAAAAATCTACTATGAAAAAACAGTGCATTGAATTTTTCCTTACAATCTCAAATAAAAACCTTAAATTAGTAGAAATTAAATTACAAGAAAAATGCATAAAGATAACAAGAAATGGCAATTTAAAATTATCATAGCCCTATTAAAGGTCCCATTTTTACTTTATTTTCAATTTATAAAAAAAACATAAATTAAGTCCCGACAAAAAGTTTCATAATGTATATATTATTTTGTAATATTTGTATTTACCTTTATTTCAGCATTTATTTTGACAAATTACTGGTTATCAAAACTTCTTATGTTATTTACACGTAAAACACATAAAAACATACAAAAATTGGCTGGAACTAGTTCAACTTTGGTAAAAAAATTTATCTTATAAGTGCATACACCACTAGGTTCTAATACAGCGGTCAGTCAAACTAAACAGATTCACAACTTGCTAGATATGGCCTAGAGAATAAGTTGTGTTATACAAGAGTAGTTGTAATCCTAAATGTACAAAACAAACTATATTAATATTTAATTTTCCACAGAATCTACCTACTACTTCCGACTGAGGTATAAGAGCTATGTTTATCATTATATGAAAAATCTATTTTGCTTTTCAGGGATAACAAAACGCAAGGTATAAATGGGACGGGTTTGCTGGCTGACCCCACCAAGGATGAAGGAAGGATGATAGTAACCTTCCATCCACACTGTGAGTTATAAATAATAATCTCAGTTCTTTTTAAATTGTCGAATGTTCTTTACAGCTAGAGTTCTTAACATTTTCTTGTCTGAAGAGTTTATATTTACCTGCTTACAGAAAAAACAAACAATGCTAATGGTTTTCAAAAACAACTTTGTTTTATCCATGATTATTATAACTTTAATAAAAATGCAAAATTAATTTGTGTGCTTATATTTTTAACTCTTTTGGAACATTACTCTTCGAGTTAAAATTGTATGAGTATGTTTTATTAAGAGTATCATAGTTAAGAAGCATAAATGGTACAATTAACACATTAATGGTATGCCTGTGCTTAAATAGTACTTTGTAAATCAAGCACTGGCATACCGTTAATGTGTTCATTGTCCATTTATGCCACTGACCTATGACACTCATAGTAGTCGACTGATACGACTGCCCGAAATTAAGAGATAGACAGACATAAAATAATACAGAAAGTGATTTAGTTTTTCACAGTAAACGATATATTGTGTAAAAATTAAAGTTGATTATTTCCACGTACTTACGCAATTTTCAGGGTGGTCGACTGTGACAGGGAATTACTGGGTACTAGGTACGGACTACATCACCTACTCAGTAGTTTATACTTGCGAAAATTTCCTCTTCTTCTTTCATTACGGTGAGTATGCGTGACTTATATTAATATTATTTTATTAGTTTTATTTATTTTAATAATGTTTTAGTAAGTAAAACAAAAGTACTCTTTATTACTATAAAATTAGTTCTGAAAATATACAGTATACTATGACCGTTTGTTAAGTATTATATTATGGAAATGACAAATTGCTCTCCAATCTTTGACATCAATATTCCATATCAGAAGTTATTTAAACTATTTCATGACTAGATTCGTTCATAAAATTAAAAAATCCTGATATTATTTTCTTGATTGGTCTTTAGCTGTGTTTTCGTATTCTGAAATATATTCTGAAATGGTTTAGTATACTAAATGTTTACAATATTCTGTTTTTACGGTCACGCAGAACATTTTATGCATCTTCTAAAATGTAAAAGTGTGGTAAAAATACTCATAAACTATTTTAAATTTGAAAACGCACTAAAATAAATCGTACAATGTCTTTTTAGTTTATATTAGAACTGTGGTTAAATTATTGGTGACTAATTTGTACAAACGTGCAGTTATACTAATGAAAAGAAACTACATTATATTCTATTAATAACTCTGGGTATCATTGATTATTTTTTAAAAAAGGTATGGTATATTACAGAGTTCAAACATATTTAAAATATAAGTTATTTTCGTTTAATGAACAAATTAGCAATAACACAATATATACATACGTATTAGGCTACTTGGGTTATTCAATAATTAAACATGTTTTCGTAGTAAAATGTTCATGTTTGTAGAAAAGATTAAACAACTTCAAAACTAATGTGGAATGTAGTTGTGGGTATTTTAATTTGATAAAAAAGAATTAGGAACAAGTAATGAAGCAAACAGAATATGTATAATTGTATGTAGAATATTATAAAATGCATTTAATTCGCTGTAATTTGAAACTCAGCACATTATGAGGAACAATTTTCTTGCATTATTAAGTAACAATTCATTGGTTCACTCTTAAATATATCTTAACGTCATACATTATGACTTTATTTCATGTCCATTCTCTTCATTAAAAATCCGAGCAACATACTTTCCCTATTGAGAAATTCCTGTCTTTCCTACGCATTATGAATTGTATTTTCTTCCTCAACCGCGAAGCTTCCTTATATAGCGTATTACTATCAAGTACATTGTTAAGTACATCCCTGAACTTTTGAAACGTAGATTAGTCACTGTATTTTAGAGCACTCCTCAGCCATAATGCGCGACACTTTTCTCATGAGTGGCACTAAGATAATATAATCTGATCAATTGTGTGATGATAAACACTCAATTTAATTTTGAGAAATGATCACTAACTTCAATATTTATAAAGCATTTGTTAAATAGTGTGAGAGGCATATGAGAGAAATAATTTATTATCTTTTTTGTATTTATCATATAAACTTTTAGATATTGCAGAAAAGCTATAAAAATAAACATCGTAAATGGTTATAGATACGTAGTATGATGCTTTAAAAAACTATTATGTAAAATTGAGATAAATTGGAAATATGGATTTTCTTTAATTTTTCATAAAGTACTTTCAATGTATATTAACTAAGAATTTGTTTATAAAACTATTATAAAGTTTAGAAATAATAATTTAAAATTTTACTGTTTACCATTGGTAAGTTGTTCTTGGAAATGTTTTTAAATAAGGTATATTAGAGTTTTAATACATCCTTTTTTAATGGTTATGGTTTTAAAATTGAATATTTGGAGAAATAAAACACAAAAAACTAAATATGAAAAAATTAGAACGAACTTTTGAGCAACGATTATAATATATATATACACACACACTCACATTCTTCGAAAGAAATATCTAAACAGTTACATTTATAGCAAACAGTAAATTAAAGTATAGTTAGAAAAATGAACATCGCTTTTAGCATAAGGCTTGCCTGCCTCCAATGAACTCAGAAAGACCTACGAACGTAAATCAACCTTCCCCACTTTGTTTCGTGTTTCGAAAGCTTTTTTCACCACACATCTGTTAGATTTCTAAAATTTAGTATTTTTGTACATGAAATTTTGGAATAAAAAAACATTTTTATTTATTTAAATACACTTATAAACTAAACATATGCAATATAAAACAGTTCACATTTGTTTCAGATTCAATTTGGTATTTGAGTCGTCTACGAACTCTTCGGTCGAAGACAGATTTCTTCACCTCTACCGACAGGATTTTATTGATGAATGGCCTGGACCCTACAATCATGCAAGGAGTATCTCAGTCAAACTGCAATGATTAAGACTGTATGTAGATTACTATGTCCATAACAAAAGTTCTCTTTAAGCTAGCAGATACCAATAAAGTATTGTGAATAATGCAATGTGATGCAAGAAACTGTCAATGCAATAAAATATTCTTTATATTCGCCTAATAAAGCTATTCACTGTGTTTCCTGTCCAAGCACCTATGAATATTGGATATGTGGAATTAGGTAGATTTTGCATACAAAATAGGCCTATTCAAACAGCCCTCATGGTTCCACACGAGTAAAATTTCTACGTACCTTCCCTGAAATGATCTCACAGCCAATAACTCCGTCCAGTTCCCAAGTACATATGTAAAGGGTGTCTCATAAATGGATGATCAGACGTTGAGAGATGCTGCTGGATGTCAGTTCTGATAAGAAAACACTTACATGTGGTTATCAGTTAGATTAAATCTAAAGTTAGATTTTTGTTATTTTAATTAAAATTACGTTAAGAAGACATGATAACGAACATAAAAAGTGTTGCAATATTCATGGAGTCATTTAATATTCTAAGTACAAATCCCGCTTTGGTATTTCATCAAGTACTAATGTTTTTAAAAGTGGCTCGTCAAAATAGTTTCGAAATGCAAAGTGGACAAGGACAAAAAAGGAGTATCACATTATAGCATAATTTGGTGAAACAAACAATATTCATAATCATGCGGCAAACCGTTCCTTCAGAAACGCATTTGAATAAATTTTAAACTAGAACGCAATACAATCTGCAATGCAGTGGTATGAGCTAGCAGTTCTTTGCTACTGAGAGGCATTTTATGTAATGTGATTCAAATTATATATCTTTGGTTAAGTATTGAAATATTATTTGTATTTTGTTCATTGATCCATTATTTGTTATAAGGTATTACAAGTTTCAAATCAAAACTTATATTTTTCACATTTTTATTGATATATAAATATATATTTCTTTTACTTACGATCATTCATTTGTTCGTATTATATGAATATTATAGAAGTAATTTTACATAAATTTAAATTATTCAATAAAATATACTTACAACTTATTTTGTTGTTACAACTTACAAAGGAAAATGTTTGGTGCAAAGCGCGTATAAAAGACTGAATTACAACTGGTGCCTCAATGCAGCTTGTAACTAACAATGACTTTATTAAAGTATATTTAAATTGCGAAAAAAGACCTCCATTTCACGACCCATTTTGTTTCACTTCTTCAGATATGGGCGCTCTTGATAGTGATGTTGTGAAACACAGATAAGTGATTAGATGTCTAGAATGTGTTAGAAATGTCTTCAAGTAAAGCTGATAAAAGAAAACTAATTGGGAGAGAGATTGGGGAGAAATCTATCAATCTTATTGTCCTTATCGGGAGAATCCTATTGTCAATAGTGTTTTGATTGACCAGGCATGCAAGTATAAACTCGTAGGATTCCGTAGAAATAGAGGCAAAAAGTTTTCAAACTCTTAAATGGGTTAATGCTATACCGCAAAAAACAGCAAATAGTTTATAATTTTATGAAATTATACACATGAAAAACTTATTCTTTAATAAAATAAGGATTCTTTAACAATTTCTGAAAGTTTCAACCTTTGAGTTTATAAAAATTTGCCAGTACTTCACAGTGGCATTTTGCTCAGAGATAAAGATCAATATGCCGGGTGTCCTACAAAGAGGTTTAAACGTTAGATTTTTATATTACTTGCCCATTTATGCACCGAACATGTGTTAAACCTCTACACATTAATAAAGTAGGGTTTGAAAATATTCTGTGAAAGTTTAAGCTCCCTATAAATTGTAGAAACAAAATGGTGACGTATTGAAAATTTTACCATTTTGTTTCCTATACAAATTCATTTCTTGAATTACCTGATTTGATTGCTGTGTTGCAGTTTTAAGGGACGCGTTGTTTAATAACGCTCATTGTTTAAAACAGCTGTTTGATTGAAGAGTATTGCTCTCCCATAAAAGTTTTACTGATATTGAAGTTCGAGAAATGGCTTTTAATGTTGAACATAAAAACAATGTGCGTGGGCTATTGCTTTTGGCAAAATTACAGAAGCAATTAGACAATTTCAGGTTGCCTATCGCAATGGTGCTGTTAATAGGCATAATTATAATTCTTGAAACACTAGAAAAATCCAGACATTCTTGAACGTACTCTACTCAAATCAAAAGGAAATACTGTTTGGGCATCTGTCAGTTTTAATAGAGTGCTATCTTACAACATTTCAGGCAGTACAATAACTGACAATAGGTATGAACAGGTTTTAAATGAACAAGCCTCATTTTAAGGTTCCAGAAATGGATCAAGCAATCCTCCAACAAGACGGTGCTCCTCCTCATTTCGCATATCCTGTAAAGCGATTACTAGATGACAACCTTCATGGCCGTTGGATTGGTCGTGGAAGTGATTTTTTAGATTGGCCCTCCCCGATCCCCACATTTAACTGTGTTGATTTCTTTCCATAGGGTTACTTAAAGGAACACGTTTGTACTTGTAGCTTCAATAATGATGATAAATTAAAACAATCTTGTAAAGATCTTTGAAAATCTTTAAAGAAATTAAGGAGGACTTCTCAGGGTACCGCAGAATTTCTTTGTAAGAGCTTACGATTAATTTGTTTAAGCGCTGTTATCAGTGTGTCGCTGTGGATGGTTCAAATAATGGTGGACTACGATTGTAGGTTTTTTAATAGGCTATGATTTTAATGTTCTGATTGAAATGATTTATTTCTCTAGAATATGACAATAAATAATTGTAAAAAAGCCAAAAATACTGTTTTTAGTGTATAGTTTTTTCAAAATGCCTCCATTTTGTTTCAACAAATGCTAGTGAGGTGAAATTGTCACAGAATATTTTTAAAACCTATACAATGAGTAGGAGTTAGAAAATGTTCGGTGCATAAATGGGAACATAAAATCAAACGTTTAAAAATCTTCCGTGGTACACCCGTTATATAAACATGAAATTGAGGGTTAAAAAATTGTTTAAAAGGGTGCAATATAGCTTTTCTAAACTACTGCAGAGCAGTATGCCCCTTTCAGTAAACAACTGAATTGTATTTGCTTTTAGCAATTAATTTGTTTTGGTTTTAATTAAACGAACTATTAAGGATTTAAAGTTTATTTCGGTTCAATACTAGAAGGAAATTTGTAATGTGGTGAAAGGGGAGCTGTGACCATATATTATAATGTATGTAGTTCCCCCTTTCACTACATAACAAATTTATATCTTTAAAATCGGAGTCACCACATTTTGCACACAAACTATTATAAGTTTGTGTGCAAACTGTGGTGACTCCGATTTTAAGATATTCAAACCCAAGTTTTGTTATTTCTTTTCTGTTTTTTCGTTTAAACCTTAAACGCAGATGTGATGAGTTGGCTCTAAATGTTATTTTTGTTTTAAATAATTATAAAAAATTCTTTCATGACTAGTAATGTAACTTTTGGCGACATTTGAAATATAATTGCACCTTAAGTTATGGCGCAAGTCCAAGTCTTGTTTAGAATTAAATAAAATTTGCAGGACATATTCCATTTTCAAACCTATCACGATGTCGGAAAGGGTATATTTACGTATATTTACGTATATTTACGTATATTCATGGAATTGTTAAATCACGTTTAGGGTACTTCTAAGTGCACAGATTATTCCTTATCTGAAGAGTTCTTATAACGGATGAGACTACTTCAAACGTATCTCTGCATGTCCATATAAACAGATTGTTATTGTTTTGTAGTTATTTACTTCATATTAACAATGAGGTAGGTTTTAATAGTGATGAATATAACTATAATATTAGTATTAGTAGTAAGCTTCTTTGAGCATTATTCGATGCTATTTGAAGTAGCGGGGAAGATGTATTAGTTTTTTTATAGGCCCAGTAAGAAAAGACCAATCCTTGTTATTGATTTACTATTGCCATGATGTAAATGTTATTAGAAAGGTCATATCTTTTTGAGAATTAGCGAATTAGTCAATATGCCTTTTTGAGATTAGTACAGATTTAAAGTAATTTAAGTTAGAATTGAAAATACCATCTACTGCAGAAAATTTATTTTAATGCACCACATGTAAGACTGTTCAATTCTTGCAAATGAAATATGTGCATGTTTTTCATTTAATGCCATATTTGTTCATTACTGATATTAAGGTTTAATATATTGAAAATAATGTTATTTGGTGTGCATTTTTAGCCCAGTCACTTTTTATGTTTCGATGAGTTAACTATATAAATTAAAACGTAACAAATTTAGAAAATGGGTCTATACAATTTTAGGGATGCACATCAATTAGGTTTCGGCAGATTCAATAGCAGGAGCATTGATAAATTTGACCTGTTATTTTCGTATTGTTAGTCATAAATATATATATATATATATATATATATATATATATATATATATATATATATATATATATATATATATATATATATATATGCACATATGTATTAAAACATTTATATATGAATATTTTAATTTTGGCTAAGTAGTGTATACAACCCTAAATAATCGGTGAGTAAAATCTCAATATCTAATTTTAAAGCAGACGTTCACTCTTCTTTTTATTATTTATCTCTTCTGGTGGATTGTTCATACTTTGAATGAACACTGGATATTTACAATAATTACATTACTCTTGTAAAAGAGTAAACACCATGTTTTATTTTTGAAATAATAAGAGCATGATGATGAGTTTATACATAGCTAATTAAGTTACTTGTTTTACAGACGGATACTGGTTGCAGCCCTGTGCCTCTCCACCCTCTTGGTGCAAGGGGAAGCGTTCAGCTGGCCTCACTGGGGCAAGTGTCGAGAGCTACCCGTGGTAGAAAAGTTTAAGTTTCAAAAAGTAAGGAATTACTAATACATTTTTTTCATTTAGGTACACCACTGAGTGGGTTATCGTAAGTTGAATAAATATATAAATTTCCAATAAAGACACAGATGTTTTACGAAAATCAATAATATTTTCCAGTACATGTATCACTGGTACGAACAAGCTGGCTACAATACGGAGGCAACCAATCATGATCTTCGATGTCCGCAAACCTTCTACCAGCCAGAAACGACCACGGTATTCACTATACAGAGCAAGGCCGTAAGAAACAGGTAAGTATCTTTAAAGGTTAAAGTAGTTGTAGCAAAAGATACACATTTCCACACATTTTTTGTACACATTTTTGTACAATCGCATTTCCTATAACATAATTTTAAGACGAAACATTCTGTAATAAAAATTTCATCATTAGGTGAAAACAAAAAAAAATAATTGTTTATCTTAAACAAAGTACATCACACCACAAATGGTTTATAACATGGTTCACTGAAGTTGTACAAATGTATATACACAGTATACAATTTCAATTCTTTAGTTTATTTTAGTCTTGAGGTGTCCTGAGGGCAGACAGACAGGTTCATAACACCCAAATTTGTACATTCGCCTGGCAGACAAAAGAGACATCGTGCCTGCCTAGTGAGTGCTTGAATAGACTCAGATAAATACCATGCATAAGCATGTACAATCGTAGGACACATTCTTGTCTGTGTATGCTGGTTATATGTGTTTATTAACTCAAATATTAAATTCCTCAGCACAGTAATCAGTAATATAATAAGTTTGTTTACAAGTTTATTCTGAAATTTTCTTGTTGCCATCATGATTACCAAAGGGATGAATGTAAAAATATTTGCTAAAATTTATCCATATCACGTATAGTAAAATGGACCGCCATCAAACTCAGAGTTATCTATGTAGAAATAAGATTTATCCAATAGTCAAGTTGTCACAATATAGTTCAGATTGTTTTCGAGATATAGTAGAAACTTTCCTGCCCCTCAAGTGAAAGCCTTCGCTTATGCTTAGCTAAAATAGCTTATGGTGTAAAGGTACTGCAAAACAAGGATAAAAGCGAAAACAAATAATTTAAAGAATATTTTGCATACATAAATTATGGAATATAGAAAAATCTACTATGAAAAAACAGTGCATTGAATTTTTCCTTACAATCTCAAATAAAAACCTTAAATTAGTAGAAATTAAATTACAAGAAAAATGCATAAAGATAACAAGAAATGGCAATTTAAAATTATCATAGACCTATTAAAGGTCCCATTTTTACTTTATTTTCAATTTATAAAAAAACATAAATTAAGACCCGAAAAAAAGTTTCATAATGTATATATTATTTTGTAATATTTGTATTTACCTTTATTTCAGCATTTATTTTGACAAATTACTGGTTATCAAAACTTCTTATGTTATTTACACGTAAAACACATAAAAACATACAAAAATTGGCTGGAACTAGTTCAACTTTGGTAAAAAAATTTATCTTTTAAGTGCATACACCACTAGGTTCTAATACAGCGGTCAGTCAAACTAAACAGATTCACAACTTGTTATATATGGCCTAGAGAATAAGTTGTGTTATACAAGAGTAGTTGTAATCTTGAATGTACAAAACAAACTATATTAATATTTAATTTTCCACAGAATCTACCTACTACTTCCGACTGAGGTATAAGAGCTATGTTTATCATTATATGAAAAATCTATTTTGCTTTTCAGGGATAACAAAACGCAAGGTATAAATGGGACGGGTTTGCTGGCTGACCCCACCAAGGATGAAGGAAGGATGATAGTAACCTTCCATCCACACTGTGAGTTATAAAAATTAATCTCAGTTCTTTTTAAATTGTCGAATGTTATTTACAGCTAGAGTTCTTAACATTTTCTTGTCTGAAGAGTTTATATTTACCTGCTTACAGAAAAAACAAACAATGCTAATGGTTTTCAAAAACAACTTTGTTTTATCCATGATTATTATAACTTTAATAAAAATGCAAAATTAATTTGTGTGCTTATATTTTTAACTCTTTTGGAACATTACTCTTCCAGTTAAAATTGTATGAATATGTTTTATTATAAGTATCATAGTTAAGTGGCATAAATGGTACAATTAACACATTAATGGTATGCCTGTGCTTAAATAGTACTTTGTCAATCAAGCACTGGCATACAATTAATGTGTTCATTGTCCATTTATGCCACTGACCTATGACACTCATAGTAGCCGACTGCTACGACTACCCGAAATTAAGAGATAGACAGACATCAAATAATATAGAAAGTGATTTAGTTTTGCAAGTAAATGATATATTGTGTAAAAATTAAAGTTTGTTATTTCCATGTACTTACGCATTTTTCAGGGTGGTCGACTGTGACAGGGAATTACTGGGTACTAGGTACGGACTACATCTCCTACTCAGTTGTTTATACTTGCGAAAATTTCCTCTTCTTCTTTCATTACGGTGAGTATATGTGACTTGAAATAATATTGTATTAGTTTTATTTATTTTAATAATGTTTTGGTAAGTAAAACAAAAGTACTCTTTATTACTATAAAATTAGTTCTGAAAATATACAGTATACTATGACTGTTTGTTAAATATTATATTATGGAAATGACAAATTGCTTCCCAATCTTTGTCAAATCTCAATAATTCCATATCAGAAATTATTTAATCTATTTTGTGACTAGATTCTTTCATAAAATTAAAAAATTCTGATATTATTTTCTTTATTGGTCTTTAGCTGTGTTTTCGTATTCTGAAATATATTCTTAAATGGTTTAGTATACTAAATGTTTACAATATTCTGTTTTTACAGCCACGCACAATATTTTATGCATATTCTAAAATGTAAGAGTGTCGTAAAAATACTGATACACTATTTTACATTTGAAAACGCACTAAATCAATCGTACAATGTCTTTTTAGTTTATATTAGATCTGTGGTTAGACCATTGGTGACTAATTTGTATACTAGTTATACTACAGTTTGTAATTAGTTATACTAATGACAAGAAACTACATTATATTCTATTAATTACTCTGGGTGTCATTGATTATTTTTTTGAAGTCACTGTATATTACAGAGTTAAAACATATTTAAAATATAAGTTATTTTTGTTTAATGAACAAATTAGCAATAACACAATATATACGTATTAGGCTAATTGAGTTATTCAACAATTAAACATGTTTTCGTAGTAAAATGCTTCACAACTTCAAAACTAATGTGGAATCTAGATGTGGATATTTTATTTGGATAACAAAAATTAGGAACAACTAATTTAGTAAACGAAACATATAAAATTGTATGTAGAATATTATGAAATGCGTTTAATTCGCTGTAATATGAAACCTTATGAGGAACATTTTTCTTGCATTATTAAGTAACAATTTATTGGTTCACTCTTAAATATATCTTAATGTCATCCATTATGACTTTATTTTATGTTAATTCTCTTCATTAAGAAGCATAGCAACATTCTTTCATTATTGATAAATTCCTGTCTTTCATACGCATTATGAATAAATTGGATTTTCTTCCTGAACCGCGAAGCTTCCTTATATGGCGTATTACTATCAATTAAATTTTTAAGTCCATCCCTGAACTTTGAAACGTAGATTAGTCACTGTATTTTAAAGCACTCCTTAGCCATAATGCGCTACACTTTTCTCATGAGTGGCACTAAGATAATATATAATCTGATCAATTGTGTGATGATAAGCGCTCAATTTAATTTTGAGAAATGATCACTAACTTCAATATTTATAAAGCATTTGTTACATATTGTGTGAGGCATATGGGAGAAATAATTAAATTATTGTCTTTTTTGTATTTATCATATACACTTTTAGATATTGCAGCAAACCTATAAAAATAAATTTCGGAAATGGTTATAGATACGTAGTATGATGCTGTAAAAAGACTATTATGTCAAATTTAAATAAATTTGAAATATGGATTTTCTTTCATTTTTCAAAAAGTTTTTTCAATGTATATTACAGTAAGCATTTCTTCATAAAGACTATTATGAAGTTTAGAAATAATAATTTATTATTTTACTGTTTCCCATTGCTAAGTTGTTCTTGGACATGTCTTTAACTCACGTATATTAAAGTTTTAATACATCCTTTTTTAATGGTTATGGTTTTAAAATTGAATATTTGGAGAAATAAAACACCAAAAAACTAAATATGAAAAAATTAGAACGAACTTTTGAGCAACGATTATAATATATATATATACACACACACTCACATTCTTCGATAGAAATATAAAAACAGTTATATTTATAACAAAAAGTAAATTAAATTATATTTAGCAAAATAAACATAGGTTTTATCATAAAGCTTGCCTGCCTTCAATGAACTCAGAAAGACCTACGAACGTAAATCAACATTCCACGCTTTGTTTCGTGTTTCAAAAACTTTGTTTCACCCCACATCTGTCAGATTAAAAAATGTGTAATATTTTTGTACATACTATAGAAAGTTTAAAATAAAATAAAATTTTAATATATTTAAAGATACTTGTAAATTAAACATAGGCAGTATGAAATGGTCAACATTTGTTTCAGATTCAATTTGGTATTTGAGTCGTTTACGAACTCTTCGGTCGAAGACAGATTTCTTCACCTCTACCGACAGGATTTTATTGATGAATGGCCTGGACCCTACAATCATGCAAGGCGTATCTCAGTTAAACTGCAATGATTAAGACTGTATGTAGATTACTATGTCCATAACAAAAGTTCTTTTTAAGCTAGCAGATACTATTAAAGTATTGTGAATAATGTAATGTGATGCAATAAACTGTCAATGCAATAAAATATTCTTTATATTCGCCTAATAAAGCTATTCACTGTTTCTCCTGTCCAAGCACCAATGAATATTGGATATGTGGAATTACGTAGATTTTGCATACAAAATAGGCTTTTTCAAACAGCCCTCATGGTTGCACATGGGTAAAATTTCTACGTACCTTCCCTGAAATTATCTCACAGCCTAAACCCTCGTCCATTTCCTAAGTCCATATATACGGGGTGTGTTATAAGTGTGGATCAGACGTTGAGAGATGCCGCTGGATGTCAGTTCTGACAAGAAAACACTTACATGTGTTTATCCGTTAGATTTAGATCTAAAGTTAGATTTTTGTTATTTTAGTAAGAATTACGCCAAGAAGACATGATAACGAACACAAAAAGCGTTACAATATTCATGGAGTCATTTAATATTCTAAGTACAAATCCCGCTTTGGTATTTCATCAAGTACTAACGTTTTTAAATGTGGCTCGTCAAAATAGTTCGAAATGCAAAGTAGACAAGGAACACAAAGAGAGTATCACAGTATAGCATCATTTTGTGAAACTAACAATGTTCATAATCATGCGGCAAACCGTTCCTTCAGAAACGCATTTGAATAAATGTTAAACTAGAACGCAATACAATCTGCAATGCAGTGGTATGAGCTAGCAGTTCTTTGCTTCAGAGAGGCATTTTATCTAATGTGATTCAGATTATATCTTTTGTTAAGTATTGAAATTTTATTTGTATTTGTTCATTGATCCATTATTTGTTATAAGGTATTACAAGTTTCAAACCAAAACTTATATCTTTAACATTGTTATTGATATATAAATCTATATTTATTTTAATTACGATCACTCATTTGTTCGTATTATATGCATATTGTTGAAGTGATTTTACATAAATTTAAATTCTTCAATAAAATATACTTACAGTGCGGTAGTTCTTGAAACTTGCAAAGGAAAATGTTTAGTGCAAAGCGCGTATAAAGCCTCCTTTGCAGCTTGAAACCAACAATGACATTAATAAAGTATATTTACAGTGCGGTAGCTCTTATAATTTACAAATGAAAATGTTTTACAACTGGTGCCTCCTTTACAGCTTGTAACTAACAATGACTAATAAAGTATATTTACAGTGCGGTAGCTCTTATAATTTACAAATGAAAATGCTTTACAACTGGTGCCTCCTTTACAGCTTGTAACTAACAATGACTAATAAAGTATATTTACAGTGTGGTAGATCTTATAACTTACAAAGGAAAATGTTTAGTGCAAAGCGCGTATAAAGTCTGGAATTACTACTGGTGCCTCCTTTACAGCTTGTAACTAACAATGACTAATAAAATATATTTACAGTGCGGTAGCTCTTATAATTTACAAATGAAAATGTTTTACAACTGGTGCCTCCTTTGCAGCTTGTAACTAACAATGACTTTAATAAAGTATATTTACAGTGCGGTAGCTCTTATAACGTAAAAAGAAAAATTTTTGGTGCAAAGCGCGTATAAAGACTGGCATTACAACTGGTGCCTCCTTTACAGCTTGTAACTAACAATGACTAATAAAGTATATTTACAGTGTGGTAGATCTTATAACTTACAAAGGAAAATTTTTGGTGCAAAGCGCGTATAAAGTCTGGAATTACTACTGGTGCCTCCTTTACAGCTTGTAACTAACAATGACTAATAAAATATATTTACAGTGCGGTAGCTCTTATAATTTACAAATGAAAATGTTTTACAACAGGTGCCTCCTTTACAGCTTGTAACTAACAATGACTAACAAAGTATATTTACAGTGCGGTAGCTCTTATAATTTACAAATGAAAATGTTTTACAACTGGTGCCTCCTTTATAGCTTGTAACTAACAATGACTAATAAAGTATATTTACAGTGCGGTAGCTCTTATAATTTACAAATGAAAATGTTTTACAACTAGTGCCTCCTTTACAGCTTGTAACTAACAATGACTAACAAAGTATATTTACAGTGCGGTAGCTCTTATAATTTACAAATGAAAATGTTTTACAACTGGTGCCTCCTTTATAGCTTGTAACTAACAATGACTAATAAAGTATATTTACAGTGCGGTAGCTCTTATAATTTACAAATGAAAATGTTTTACAACTGGTGCCTCCTTTACAGCTTGTAACTAACAATGACTAATAAAGTATATTTACCGTGTGGTAACTCTTATAACTTACAAAGGAAATTTTTAGTGCAAAGCGCGTATACAGTCTGGAATTACAACCGGTGCCTCCTTTACAGCTTGTAACTAACAATGACTAATAAAGTATATTTACAGTGTGGTAGCTCTTATAACTTACAAAGGAAAATGTTTAGTGCAAAGCGCGTATAAAGTCTGGAATTACTACTGGTGCCTCCTTTGCAGCTTGTAACTAACAATGACTTTAATAAAGTATATTTACAGTGCGGTAGCTCTTATAACGTAAAAAGAAAAATTTTTGGTGCAAAGCGCGTATAAAGACTGGCATTACAACTGGTGCCTCCTTTACAGCTTGTAACTAACAATGACTAATAAAGTATATTTACAGTGTGGTAGATCTTATAACTTACAAAGGAAAATGTTTAGTGCAAAGCGCGTATAAAGTCTGGAATTACTACTGGTGCCTCCTTTACAGCTTGTAACTAACAATGACTAATAAAGTATATTTACAGTGCGGTAGCTCTTATAATTTACAAATGAAAATGTTTTACAACTGGTGCCTCCTTTACAGCTTGTAACTAACAATGACTAATAAAGTATATTTACAGTGCGGTAGCTCTTATAATTTACAAATGAAAATGTTTTACAACTGGTGCCTCCTTTATAGCTTGTAACTAACCATGACTAATAAAGTATATTTACAGTGCGGTAGCTCTTATAATTTACAAATGAAAATGTTTTACAACTGGTGCCTACTTTACAGCTTGTAACTAACCATGACTAATAAAGTATATTTACAGTGTGGTAGCTCTTATAATTTACAAATGAAAATGTTTTACAACTGGTGCCTACTTTACAGCTTGTAACTAACCATGACTAATAAAGTATATTTACAGTGTGGTAGCTCTTATAATTTACAAATGAAAATGTTTTACAACTGGTGCCTACTTTACAGCTTGTAACTAACCATGACTAATAAAGTATATTTACAGTGTGGTAGCTCTTATAATTTACAAATGAAAATGTTTTACAACTGGTGCCTCCTTTATAGCTTGTAACTAACAATGACTAATAAAGTATATTTACAGTGCGGTAGCTCTTATAATTTACAAATGAAAATGTTTTACAACTGGTGCTCCTTTCTTGTACTAGCTTGCTTAGAAAGTATATTTACAGCGGTAAGTCCGAATTTACAAATGAAAATGTTTTACAACTGGTGCCTCCTTTGCAGCTTGTAACTAACAATGACTTTAATAAAGTATATTTACCGTGTGGTAGCTCTTATAACTTAAAAAGGAAATGTTTGGTGCAAAGCGCGTATAAAGACTGGCATTACAACTGGTGCCTCCTTTGCAGCTTGTAACTAACAATGACTAACATTGCGGTAGCTGTTATAACTTACAAAGGAAAATGTATGGTGCAAAGCGCGATTAAAAACTGGCATTACTACTGGTAGCCTACTTGGCAGCTTGAAATTAACCCATACTTTAATAGATAGCTACGATAAAATCCACAAGTAACATACTGGTGTAAATAAATTACGTTTAATATAATAATAATTAACTTGATTGATCTCATAAACAAAAATGTACAGCAAATACGTACAATAAAGATTATTTACAATATGTAACACATATTGCATCTAACAATGAATATGAACAATTTATGGTTAACAGAACACTATTAATTAATGAACACTATTCTATATAGAATAGTGTTCTGTTTTTAAATATTTAAAGAGATAAAAAAAGTGGAATTCTTCCAAGGAGACCCAGTTCGCAGTATTCTTATATCATAATATCAGTAATGTTGAGCAGCAAAACTAATCGACTACATGATATCGAGTATAATTTCAGCTACAGGCTTGGAACTTTTCATGGAATTTCAGCGAAATCTGTTATGCGACATGTAGTGTGACATATTATACCATGTTTAGAAATTCAAGAACCCTTTTGATATGAAACTGTTTATGGTAGGTACAATTATTTATTTTGTAAACATTATAGGGTTACAGTGTTCATCGAATACACTCTCCGATGTTGGGTATAATTTCATCCGTTTTAAAAAATATAAAAAACATTATTCCATTAACAAAATACCATTTACGGTTGGTTGTGAAGACCCTTATGGTTATAAATATGCACATGAAACCGCGCGCAATTTCCAGCAGCAAAGTGGTTTGAAAAACGTCCGAGCACCTGAGCTTTTTGTTGGTTTTTGTCTCGTAAAAAAAATATAAAATGGCTTACAGGAATCCAAAAACTGTGTTTACATTATAACATGTTGTTGCAATAGGTAATAAATAGGTGAGACAAAAAGACCATTAAACGTAAGGATAAAAGAACACGAAGAAACCACAAGAAAGGGTCTAACAGAAAAGTAAAAAATTGCGCACCTTTGTTGGTACGAAGACCATCTTATGAATTGAGATGAAGCCAACATAATACACCGGGAACCTCATTTATTTAAAAGGAAATTAATCTAGGCTTCATACATTAAATTGGCAGACCAAGCAATCAGTCAACCACCAGTCGAGATTAGGCCGCTCTCGTTGTTAATTCTGAAAAATGAACTAAAAAAAAGAAAACCAAAAGTACAAAACAGATTAGATATTTGTAAAACACCAATGCAGTGTCACATTATGGTTTTAAGAAGTTCATATAGCACGAACCAATATTAAAAAAGGCCAACTCTTGGTCCCTCCTTTTATGCCGCGATCTTGTTTCAGCCATGACGATTGCCCTCAAACTCACCCACTGGCCTCTGGTCTGTCGTAAGTGGGTGGTCAGCGATTGCAGACTTATTGTGGCCTGTATTCTGTAGTTCAGTTTTAATAATTAGAGTTGTATTTCGTTTTTTATTAAGTGCATGTTTTAGTGATGTTGACACACAACAGGTGGTTGTGATTCCTAACTTATACGTGTCTCAACGTTATGGTATGATTTGTTTATTTTGTCGTAGTTTGTAATTATGTGTTAGGTTAGTTATTTAGCTGAAGAAGAGATTAGATTGCAGATCTCGAAACGTAGTGTTATTGATTTTTTGTATCACTGAACGATGGAAAATGTCCGGAAAAATTCTGTTTCATTCAAGTTGATCAATTGTTATTCTTTGAACACTATGTCGGGAGGGGGGTAGGTTCCGCCCAGTACACTAACTGGAAGGATGATTTTACTAACCACAATAGCTCGGTAAGAATTCTGTGCTAACTATATTATCTCGGGAGGAGGTTCATGCTATATATAAAATACTCAGGAGGGGGTCTATGATATCTATATAAAATACTCGGGAGGGGGTTTGTGCTAACCATATTAACTCGGGAGGAAGGAGCTGCGTTAACCATATTAACTCACAAGGGGGAGCTGTGCTAACCAAACTAACTCGGGAGGAAGGTTGTGCTGACCCTGACTAGAGGGAGGAGAGGAGCTGGTTAATTACGCTAGTCTATGCAAACCTCATGAATGCTTGAGAGAATATCTGACCTGTGTGTCGGAACCTTGAGTGAATGGAACGCGTGCTATGTCGCATATACGTGGGAAGGTACAATGTTTCACAACAATTTGTTTATAGGTTCTTAAAAAGCGGTGTTGTGAATTTTTTAAAGCTGAAACGACATATGAAATGAAGTTTGGTATTATCCCTTAATGGTACGATGAGAGCAATTGCAATATGCTGATTTTGTGTACAAAATCTACTTAAAAACTTGTGTAACATTATTATAACAAATATGTGAGTTTAGAGTTTTTATAAAGATGATCTCTGTTATAGTATAAATATACTTTTTCAGTTTAGGATGTATTATATCTTGATATTACTGAGCAGAATTTATAAATAAAATTTGGGATATATACCAATATCTTCTGTTTTAAATACAGTTCAATATGGTCATTCACTGATTTGCCAGCAATTTAAATTATAACAATAAATTAATTTGGGAAGTCGTATTTAGATAATTATAAACAAGTTATCCTAAGTTATTTCATTAGGATAAGTATTTGGTGAATTATGCTATAATACAATGTCCGGAAAACTGAAAAAATCAATTTATGGTTATAGTTTCCACAAATATGTATTATGAATATAGAATAAGATGTATAAAACTAAGGTTAAAGGAAAAAAGATGTTATATTAGTTTTTTAAGAAACGTAAAATAGTACCATATTGGGAAGATGTATGTATATCAACGTTTTAAACAACACTTAATAATATATGTCCACTTATCGTATGAAGCACAGTATGTATAAAGAAAAACAAAAATAATAACAGCATTTAAAACAATACTACGAACACCATTTAACTTCCGGCAGCTTTATAGCGTTGAGGGATGAAATGCAAACAAAAACACTTTACTTCAATGAACGTACATAAGCTACTTTATTTTTAACACGTATAAAAATGGAAACAAGGCAGCTTGAGATCGTGTGTCTGGAAGCGTTCGTATTGGTGTGTTCGTATTTTAGAGTTTTTCTGCAAATTCCGACCTATGCAAGCAAATATCCTCTTTGGGCTCCCAAAACTACAAGGATTTTAGTTAAATTCCATAAGCTTCCTGAAAAATATAAACTTTTATACGATACCTACTAAAAGATTAGTGCAAACAAATCAAATTTTTTTATTAACATTGAAATATTTGGGTTCACACCTGAAAATGGTAGCTTTTATGTTCAAAGGTCTCGTGTATAAAATTTAAAATTTGTACACAATTGCGTACTTCTTTGACATTATTAGAACAAGATTAAACCATTTTTAGTTTCCAAAAAATCCAACACGAATGCTTGCAGCCATCAGGCGACGAGCGAAATCATCCCGACGGTTGCAGTGGCCATCATGTTACAAAATATAGTTCCAAAGGGTGTGACCACAAATACCTGTGAAGACTATTAAAATTATAAACTCTCAATATATTCCCGATAAATAAAGACATTTATTTAATAAGTTGGAGTTGTGTGGGAAGTTGGCCGTTTCTGGTCTGTAGGAATGTTTGTTTTTGAAATACCATTATTGTAAAATAACTTCTGATTTTTGCAATTGTGTAAAAACTCCAAATTGAAGAAGTCTTTAAAAATAGAATTTTCGGGCCTCTGATAGTATCGGACCTCTGGAAGCTTCTTGCTTTATGAATTACCAGATTGGAATGTTCATACTTCTCGATGCTCTGGACCTTAACCATCTTTCTTCTCTCCAGTAGCTCAGGTACTTTAATTACCTTAAGTGAGGTCTTCCCTCATAATATAAAATAGAATTAACAGTATATTTCTCATCAACCAAAAGCATAAAGTGTTCCTGTTATCATTGTTTATATAATATACGTACCAAAATAATTGTCAGAATAAATCTATTTATAAGAACTGTGAGGCGGTTACGCGGTAACATATGGGTTTATAGCTCCAACTGTTTTGCACAAAAGGTGTTTATTAACTGTAATAAGTTGATTAGTATTTATTTTCCAAATCAGTATAAACAATGTAATACAGTAATAATATTAATATATTAAATATAGTGTTAACAAACAATCTCCATTCAAATTAGTTATTGATTACATTAAAATTAAAACCCAAAGCTCATAAGCATTACTACATTTATAATTATGTTTCTACTTCTATCTCTAGTTTGCTTGTTTCTTTACTAAACATCTGTAGACTAGGTTAAGTAAATAATACTTATTCAAGCGTAACTCCACTCGTATTATTCAAAGGGAATTTGTTAATGTTGAATTGAAGTTTAATTCTTAAAACATCCATGGCAATTTTGATTTAAATCCATACTTTTGCATCAGTGTAGTTAAATAGAATAAGTTTTTTCAATGATTCCACAATTCTTTACTGTAAATGCTGTCTAAAACTCTTAAATGCACTCAATACTGTGTTTGATTAAAATGTTGAATATTTTTGCTAAATAGCATCAATTCCTATTTCCTAGTTACGATTCTGAGGGATTCGGCGTGCGTAGGTTAGTAAAATAGGGATTTCTCCGGGACTCCTTAGATTCTGGAATATTAAGGATGGACTCTTCGTATAAAAATGTTTGGATTACGCCGCTCCTGCTAAATCTGAAAATGGTGGAATTTCACAGGAAACGCAAGTTTTAGTGGATCGGTTACTATTGTGCATGGAATTACAGGAATAGGTAGGTAAAATACCGTGAAAGTACCTTTGCGTGCACTGTTATAGCTATACTGAAAGCACTGTACAAGTATCGATTTAAATAAGTTAATTTATATTTGCTATTTTACATTTAATTTGTTGCATTCTAATTTGAATATTCTAACACAAATATGATAAAATTAGTTGTTACCCCTAGTTCTTCTTATTTTGAAACTATCATACTGTTTGAGAAAGTCGCACGGTCTAAGATACCGGACATAGAATATGACTTAATAGCGCAGATTCGTATCATGTCTGTGATCGTAGCACTTTTAAACAGTATCTTATTCTGAATCGACTCTCATCCTTATTCTGTTTGATGAGATCCTCAGACTGGCCAGTAGGTCTGTCACGGAATGGACAGGATAAGGCATAAATCCATTGGTGTCTCCTTACATATATGTATAGTAGGAGTACAAACAAATGTAATATGAAACCTAAACCAAAATGTTAGTTGACTCTCAAAAATCTTTAGTGCGATTGTTCTGTAAAAAGAACTTCCTAAAATTTCGAATGAGTGGTTGTAAATTGAAAATCTGGTTTGATTACAATATAAAAAGCATAAGTATTTAAGGGGCTAAATAATATACCTAATTATTACGGATAGAACATCTGACTATAGATATAGAAAGGTATAAGATAGCTGTAAATATGGTCCTATCTGGCAACATTTATCGGGCTGACAGCACGTTTGTTTCAGGACCGCGGTATTGCTCGCTACAATCAATAATAGTGTTATCATGGAAATGTCGCTGATGATAGAACATCTGACTACAGATATAGAAAGGTATAGGATGGGTGTAAATATGATCCTATCTGGCAACATTTATCGGGCTGACAGCACGTTTGTCTCGGAACCTCGGTATTGCCGCTACAATCAATAATAGTGTTATCATGGAAATGTCGCTGATGATAGAACATCTGACTACAGATATAGAAAGGTATAGGATGGGTGTAAATATGATCCTATCTGGCAACATTTATCGGGCTGACAGCACGTTTGTCTCGGAACCTCGGTATTGCCGCTACAATCAATAATAGTGTTATCATGGAAATGTCGCTGATGATAGAACATCTGACTACAGATATAGAAAGGTATAGGATGGGTGTAAATATGATCCTATCTGGCAACATTTATCGGGCTGACAGCACGTTTGTCTCGGAACCTCGGTATTGCCGCTACAATCAATAATAGTGTTATCATGGAAATGTCGCTGATGATAGAACATCTGACTACAGATATAAAAAAGTATAGGATGGGTGTAAATATGATCCTATCTGGCAACATTTATCGGGCTGACAGCACGTTTGTCTCGGAACCTCGGTATTGCCGCTACAATCAATAATAGTGTTATCATGGAAATGTCGCTGATGATAGAACATCTGACTACAGGTATAGAAAGGTATAGGATGGGTGTAAATATGATCCTATCTGGCAACATTTATCGGGCTGACAGCACGTTTGTCTCGGAACTTCGGTATTGCCGCTACAATCAATAATAGTGTTATCATGGAAATGGCGCTGAAGTTCAGCCACGGAAATGTAATAAATCTAAACTGTTTGGTAAAGGAACAAGCAAACGAGAGATAGAGGTAGATTCATCATTAGAAATATAGTAATGTTTCTGAGCTTTGTTCTGCGTTTTGGATATACAATCGTGGAGTAACTAACCTATTTAGGTTTTAATTTTATTGCAATTAATAACTAATTTGACTAATTTGCTAACTAATAACTAATAACTGCAACTAATAACTAATTTGTAATATATGTATAATACATATTTTAAACAACTATATCAATTTGTAATAATTAAAATTTACTTCATTTTATTTGTTTCAGAACGAAAGAATCCAATTACATAATAAGGTAAATAAGTAAATTATGTAAGTTAAACAGCAACTAAAATATTTAAAAACATCTTTTATTTACTATTTGGTATTTTTTTAAACTTTTATTGAATTAGTTTACTACGTGTTTTTCTACGATTTATATATTTTTTTCATTAAATAAGGCAGTAGACCTTTTTAATGTCTTAAATATTTTGTGAAAAGAATAAAAAATTTGGGGCATAAACATATTATTACAGTAATTAATAACTGTACAGTGAACTTAAAAAAGAATAATCTTAATAAATACCCTATTATAACTCAAAATAAATTTACTGTACATGTTGATTCTGCTCGTTGTGGTGGGGAGGGGGAGGGTGAGTCCACAGATTCCGAGAGAGTGGTTTCATTTACATATTTATGAGATGAAACTGTCAACACCTTAATTTTTACATGAACCTACTCTCCTTGATGTATGAAAACCATTAAACGTGAAATTAAATTGAAACGAGATTCAATTGTATGTATATATATATATATATATATATATATATATATTTATAGAAACAGGTTATTCTCTTCTTAATAAATAAACCACGGTATATTGGTTTGTAACATTTATAAATTTTCGTGTATCTAGGTACACTTCTTCAGATAAATATACATGTATAAATATTTACATAAATTGTGAAAAAACATTAGGTTAGAACTCAAACAAGAAAAACAAACATTATGATTTTTTGTTTTTGTTTATTTTTCTTATATATATATATATATATATATATATATATATATATATATATATATACAAAATATTCTCCATGATAATTTATTGAATATGTTTCAGTTACAATTAAACTATTACAACTTTTATTATTATTCAGAACTATTACATTTTTTAGTTAACAGCGTATGACGTAACACATATGTTTAAATGCAAATGGTTATACCTATACATCTTCAGCCAAATGCAATAATTTCAAAATTTCCTAACTGTAGTCATATTTTGGATTTTTTTACTTATAAAAATTACCTTAACTGAAAACCGATTACCACAAAAAATTATTGTGGTCCGAAGAGATTTGTAACAGTTTATTACAAAAGAAAACATTGGTGCCAAAAACTATGAAATGAGGTTATTATTAATGGAAATGTAAAACATATATTACAAATTTACGTTAATTAAAATAGTTAATTAAATTAGCTGTGTAACGTAATTAACTGCCTGATTTACCACTGTTGGAAGTTGAACTGAGTGCAGTTGATGTTACCACGCCTTGGTACCTCAAGTTAAACATTTGTAGTGTTCTATTTTTCAACATTTAGTTCGTGGTATTGGTTCAATAGTATTTGTTTTACAATTTGGTATATTTTTTCTTGAATTTTATAATTTGTAAGTTGTTTTTGTCTAAAACAATTGTAGAGCAGTAAATTATGAATAAAAATAAATTTTATTAAGACCAAACTACCTAACAGAATTGTGTTATGTTTATTAATAATTGGTTTATCGGCTAAGGAAATATAATTGTATTAAAAAACAACTCGAAACGATGGATAATGATGCAGAACAAAGGGTTAATATTTAACTGTAAGTGGTTAATATTTCATAAAAGCAATTTTTATTTTTGAAGGATAGCTTGTACTATAATACTCATCTAATACTACTTGGTCAGCATGTTTTGAAAAATGTATAATCATCGTCATCTTGTAACTTTAAATGTTTAAATAGTTTTAAGCATATAAGTGGTTTCAAAAAAGTCGACAATATCATAGTCACTGATATATTTGTAAATTTCTAAAATATTCTCCAAAAACAATGTGAAAAACTTATAAGATATTATATATAAATTGGAAATAAAAAAGGCGTTGAAATAAACTGAATATTCTAAATCTCTTTTCCACTTTTTTCTACAAAACACGATAGTAAAAATATAACTTACTATCTTTAGAATTTAACCTAAGAAATATTAACTTTACAATTGCTTCGCGAAACGTTTTACCCTAAGAGTATATAGATATGTGTTGGTATAGAAGTTGTAATTATTTCCTCAATGATTATTAAATAAACTTTTATCTTTTGTTGAAACGTAGAACAGCCAAGATATATTTTAATAGATGAATGGCTGCCATCTTAAACATTATATACTGGTTAATTTACATATCCATAGTATCTGTGACAATTTTAATTCAAATAAACTCAAGGCAGGTATCGTGTTTAGTCTATAAGCCCGCGTTGTGTTGTACAGACGTATACTTATATATATGCATACTCATTATACTCGTATACAATATTCCGCCATGAGGGTAACTACAATAGGCAAGATTCTGTAAATAAATGTAGCTAAAATATAATTTTTTAGCTTTAGTAATCTAGCTAAAAAGAAACTTGGGCCAAAATAAGTTGCAGGTTTTCCATTACAATCATTTAAATACGATGCATAAGTTCCAATATCTAAGTATTAACATTGCTTCCATTCAAGTTAAAAATAAAACGTTCAGTTAAAATCAATTCCACATAACAGTGAAAAAAGCTTATGTTCCCTGTATCGTATTAAATCTACGTGCATTAAACTGTATGATTTTTAAATTAATTAATACATTTTAAGTTTTTATACCTGTTGATCAAAATTATGTACTATTATAACCATACCTACATGTTTATAAATTTAAATTTTTCAAGATGTTACACACATAGAAAAGTCAGCAATGTGTAGTGTTCCAGAGAGTGCACAATTACTGCAGCAGCATTTTAGAGATTAAAGCAGTGTAAAGTTGGTCGTTTAAATGCGGTGACTTCATTTCACGGGCCTTGATTCCGGATCCCTCAGACTTCCCCAGAGTAATCCCACGCTCTGATATGATATGATATGATACACAATCTCAACATCCCAATTTTCTATTTAACTATCTCAAATATCAGTAAGGATTAGCTACTAATGTTGCATTATTTAAATTTATTTGTCTATTGTAATTTACACATTACTATATTCTGTCCAGAGCGTCGTCGACTCTAAGGTGTTATAGACCCTAGCCGAACTCTAAACGCACTTGGAAGCACACTCACAGTTCTAATAATTTGGGAGCCCTTTGAATGGGTTTCTATGTTCTATTTGTATTGACAAGATTTTTTGAATAGTTTTTGTGTATATTAATATAACCTTCAAACAAAAAAATGAAAATGAACCCAAGACGATGTACTTATAAACCAGTACAGTGGATGCTGGAGGTGGTCAGAGGCTACGAACCCCTGGCCGGAATATATGCATGTCTTAGAAGATTAGGTACTCTTTGAAGAAATATAATCCAAAGTCTGGACTTTGGTATTCTCGATGATTTTAAAATCCATGGTTTCCACACTGTATTGATTTTATTGGTCACGACAAGCTAATATTAGTTTAAATTTCAATCTGCTAATCAATTAAAACAGAATTAAACTATTTTGATGGTAAATGTTTGTTATGAAACCTGTAGTACGAAACAAAGTGAAAAAGTATTTACTTGGTATTATCTAACACTTTATACTTCAAACATAAATACGCGTGCACTCATACATAAATACATACAGGCACATATATACTGAAAGAAGGAATACATTATAACACAACAAACTACACCGTCTGATAACTAGCAGTGCAGTCAAGCAAATGTTTATTTACATATTTATAAGATAAACGACGGAGTCCATTTGTTTCATAGTTTCTCTTGAATTTTAAATTATACTTCTACATTTTCTACAACGTATTACCATAATAATTACATTGTCCAGTAAGGAAACATTTGTTACTCTTCTTACAGCCACGCAATGATAGAAAAATCTAATGTAAATCACGTTTAATACGGTAAATTATAATATTATAACTAATTAATATTAATCCAACCACAAGACAAAAATGTTACTTCTTTGTTTACAATTTGTTTTTGACGATGGAGGAATTATAAAGGATACAGGATTTCCTGTGATTCCGTCACTGATGCGTGTCACAGCGCTCTGGTATGATTGGTTTATATAACTATAGCTCATTTCCTGGCAGTATATAGTAGTGAGCCTTAGGAATAAGAGTAGCCACAGTCAGGAGGAGGTAACTAGAAAGATAAATGCTATGTAAAGGGCTAAATGTTTGTTATGTGTTAGATTGGTTAATCAACTGAAGAAGATATCAGATTGCAGATCTCGAAACGTAGTGTTACTGATTTTGAACAATAAAACAATGACCGTAAAAGTATAGTTTTCTTCAACATGTTAAGCTAGTAACTATTTTAGCCTTACAACTTAAAAGTATCTGTGAGTAATAGATTGTTTTAAAACACTAATTGAGCTACAATATTCTAGTTCTTCCGAACTAAAAAAATAGACAACTATCTAGAAAATATGAGTGATTTATATCTCAATGTTTATTTTGATTTAAAAGCTTTTGCCTGTTACGAGCTTTTTCCACAAATTTATGAAACATTCTTTAGTCCACAACCAATGGCTTTCATCTAAAATAATTGATATCTTGTCGAATTATAAAATATACAAAAAATTTGGTGAATATGTGATAGCGATATTGATTAAATTTATTCCAAAAGCGCATAGGATAGCAAATTATAATACCATGATATTTAAAATATTTTTAATCCTCCCCAAAAAATTAACGTGGTTCGTATAAAAAGTTAGATTGGTTAAGTTCTCTTGCAGTGTTACCATGGCAACCACTCTAGCTGTTATAGCTCACATTTGATGTTTTTTTTTTGCTTAAATCTCTGTTTACGTTGCCGGCAGAGTTATATAATTAATTGATTTATTAAATTCCGCTCAGTTAACTATGCCTCATTAATTCAGAAATTACCAAGATTTACAATTATTATTTTCGACAAAATCTATTGTTAGTTATGATCATGCCAGGGTCTTCTTCGGACATTACTTTGAAGTTCAAAGTGATCGTTTTTCTTACTATAAACGCTTAAAACTATAAACTTACAAACCTCCAAATTTATTATGCTCAACATTTATCCTGTCCAATATTCATACCAAACTGACGCAACAAACAGTCTGAGTTATTTTACACATAGGTCTTACCCTAGATACCAATTTTGTATTTTTTGATGCGATAAGTGTAAAATGTTTTTAGATCACAATTCTTTAAGAATGAATTTTATTACTAAAAAAAATTATGGTTTTCATAGCCTGTAATTTTATGTCATCGAAAGCGTTTTCATCATTATTTAAAAAAAAATTATGGTTGCCTGTAAAGTCGATTTACGGGCGAAGATTTTACGTGACAACGTCTTTTTCTCGGTAGAATATTTATTGATATGAATATTATTAAATTGCACAATAGGAACAAGGAATTGAATGAAAATAAGAATTGCACAAATTTTAACTATAGAAATATATTTTGTTTACTAAAACATTGTACATAATTTGAAATTAATTAAAATTTTTTATTGTAAATGGTAAAGTTGAATAAAACATTTACTAAAATTGGAATTTGAAATTCTTGCTAAACACAGTTAAATTCTAACTCCGCGCGTGGTGATTGGTCGGTTTAGTTCGTTTGTTTGGTCGCACTGTTATGACAGGTTAGAGGTTATAATTTGTTATTTTAAATGTTTGACTAGCAATACGCGCTGTTTCTTCTCAATCGACTGAATTACGATTGATTGAAGAGTGATTTAAACTAATAATTTACTTAACACTATCAACATTTGTCAATAGTATGACATAACCTATAAACTCAGTTTCTCAACTTTTGTGTCAATCTAACAATTAATCAATCAATCATAGTTTACGATAATGAAATATCAGTGTACAATTATTTACCTTTATTGTTGTAGTTGTTGTAAATTACGAATCTAAGCACTCCACATTTTCACGAATAAACATAGTTATCTGCTTTATCCCGTGCGGCGGACCCACAGTTATCTGCTTTATCCCGTGCGGACGGCGGACCCACTGGACGGGCATCGTAACGTTACCGGGCGTTACACTTTTTCATGAGTGACTCCGAGCCGCAACCTAATTTAAGACGTTGTCACGTCAAAAGAAGTTTGTGAATTCGTTTTCATAGACCGAAAAATCATCCCTTTTATTCCTAGATTTTATGTCATCGAAAGCGTTTTCATCATTATTTAAAAAACCTTTTTACTGGTTCCAATTACTTGAAAAGTGTCTATGTCTAAGTACACATAGTGTATACGCATTAACAGATACTTTTAATACAGACTCACTACTGAAAACTGGTTGAGATGGATATTAGGGGAAAAATAATTTACATAGTGTATTATAATATTATACTTTCGAATTAACTGGAAAAGAAATTAAATAATAGAAACTTACGAGGTTACAATACTTTTAAATCCTGTGAGCTAACTGAATTCCTGTGTCATTATGCTGAAGTAAATTTAATTTTGTATACATGTACCATTTGCAAAATTTCAAGAAATATATAATTGAACAGAGAAACGCATTTACAATAGGGTAGGAGTTCACTTGTGAGATTAGCAAATACTGATATGTTGATAGAGCACACTGTGAGAATGATGAAGTAATAAAGATATCAGTTCTCGTTTATAATTTTACGCAATATGATGTCACAGTAATATCTGCTCGGTAGATGTAACGTCACAGTAATATCTACCAATTTCCCTTAGTCGTAAGCCGTGTAAATAAACTAGAGCAGTCTTACTACCTCTGAGTTCCTTGAAACGCTCTTTACCAGTATCTTCTTGGCATTTAAAATGGAGAGTATTGCATTCTTAGGATACTATTATATTCTTTTTCAGAAACTTATACTATACTAGCAGTTAACTGTGCCTTAGCACGTAATTTCCTACTGAAAACATGGACATTGTTGACACATTCCGTTTAAATTACATTCTAAACACTCCTGAGTTAGGTGGTAATCACTGAAAAATATCTCAATTTTCTGATCCATTTTAGGTTTAAGTTCAAAGAACAGAGTTTTGGGACCATAGAGAAAAAATAGTTTTCTCTGTACTGTGAGATAATTGTAACTGCTCTCTAATATTTCATAAACTATTTCAGTAGAAATTAAAATATTCTAATGACTACGTGGAGGAATACTGGAGTCGAATACATTAGTTTTTCGGGTAACAAAATTATTAGGTAATGAATAATAGGACTCTATGTAATTTTGAAATGACGCTCATTTTGCGTTTGTGGCTTGACAATATATACAGACCTGCAAACGTACACAGGTCTGAGAGCCTATTTCGGTCCCTTTAGTTCGGTCTAAAAGGTATACAATACCTATGGCCATTGGAGTTTATTGCGGTCTAATGTATTCTCGTGCCATAGTTGAGTTTATCTAAAAGCCCTAACTCAATCAAAAATTAACGAAGATAATTTTTTTACAGTTTTTATTTGGAATCAAAAGTTAGGTAGCAACTGCATTACATGAGTGATCAAGCACTGCATACGTAACTAAAATTTACAGTTAAAGTACATTTTTGGTCAAACATCCATTTTTATGATCTGAATATTCTCATCAATAATTAAAGATCATGTTAAATTAGGAAGTATTGTTACTTTTAAACTTGCTCTTTGAATTCAATTCTACAAACGTAAATAAATTTTAAATGTTACTTTAAATAATTAAAATTATGATTGATTTGTCCCACTATTATGTTTCTTAAGAACCGTTGATTACGTAAACTCATTTAGTATCTGCGGATTACGCAAAAAAATTGAGTGCTCAGGACGGTGGGAGCGACTTTCGATAAAGGTATAGGTCTATATGTTAACCAGGCTATCTAAACTCTCAGTTGGAAATAGGCCACCCTAGAGGCATAATAAACCCAGGGCTTAGAGCAATTTTATTAGGGTGTTGTGTTAAGTAAAGCCTGAAAGTTTACAGTAAATTAGGTCAGACGATTAGCTGTAACACTGCCTTATTAACACGATATATGTTCAGATTTAAAATAACACAACATTTATTTCTTAATTAGGTCTAATTTATTAGTCACGTAAATAATTGAGCAAAATCACCACAGAGATCGCGTTGAGTGGTCATTGTTATTTTCAAAACTGATATATTTTCTGCAATATACTATTACTTGAGTTCTAGTGCAAAGAACTATTCAAAATGCAGACAGACATGGATTATGTACCAATTTAGAAAAAAAATTAATAATATAATAATAATCATATTAACTGGAATATTTAAAATCTCAGACACTAAAATATCTAAGTATTAACATATTTATTCTTAGAATTGTTTTAGTTGATAGATAAGGAGGACTTGAATAAATCAAGGGTGGGAAAATTGTATAGCTATACAATAATTGTGTTAAAGGAAACAAATTTAACGCTTCCTTGATCATTTTGGGATGTATAAAACCTTACATTATTTGAATAATGCCACTAAAATCTGAATATGCAGTTATCATTTTCCATGTAACATAAAGAGAAATACAGGCAACAAAAAGATGTTTAAATATAAAGAACGTCTCAACATTTTATTACATTCCACTTTTTCCGAGTAACTTGCCTCTAGCAGAGTGCTGCTATCTACGAGCAGGAAATGTTGCTGATATTTATATAAATATTTGATTAAATATGGAGCAAATGGTTGTTATGAAAGCGGAGGCAAACAATATATTTATGTTTCACCAAAGAAAATATCAACTGAAACATATTTTCTCATTAAATGTTAATAAAATACATGGTTAGTTAATTTTCTTTACACATTTTTAAAACTAAATTTGATGATAATACTTTACTACCATTTATATGTTTTGGATTTAAAATTATTTTGTAGTCGTTAAATCACGGTTAAATCAAGGTATAAACATTATTTTGTATAAATCAAGGTTGCATTTCAAATCAACAAGACTAGATTATTTATTTATCGCAATACGTTAAAAAATCACTCCTACTTCTCCACTCGTATATATAAGGTGGAAGGACGGTTAAGATAAAAAATTAAAGCACAAGTAACGAGACATAACAACCAGAGTTGTTGTCATGGCAACTCTACGAGAGGGCTTGGCCACTTCTTACCTGTTTATTTAAATCTCGCTGCTATCTTCTGTTGTCATAGGATGGTATTGCTTACTGACTTAATTAATTTTATAGTATATATTTAGTCAGCAGTTATATAATGTATTTTTAATATTTTGTTCTAAATAAAAAATTTATATTTCAATGTATTTTTAGATTCCAACCCTAATAATATAATATATGCTAAAGTGTCTTTGTTTGTTTGTTTTGCTTTCAAGCGTAAAGTATTAAACCGACTGTACTGACATTTTACATAAAGATTCTTAATTTCTCTTCTGGGCTACGCCCCACTGGTCTTTAAAGTAGCCAAAAGTCCCATCTTTGTTTGTAAAGTTGTGAAATATGGATTAAAAGAACCTGTCAATTGTAATCAACTGTTAAATAGTCATAAATATACATTTTTAACATGTTTTCTTGATTAAGGGAATGAGGCACCAAAAGTGCTATTGCATTTGCAAAACCTTCAAAATTGCGTGCGAAGTCGCAGGTAACTGCTGGTCTTCTATATACGTTAAACGTCTATTTGCATTTTAATGAATTATGTGACTAAATCTGAACAAGTAGTTTTGTTTTATGGTTTTATGAAGCAAACAAGTTTTTTTTGTTAAATTTTTGCCACAAGCTAAACACGCTTAACGATTAAAAGCATACATTTACGAATTCATTAAACTACCCCTAAATATGAAATCGTTAAATTCATAACTTTACATACACGTATAGCTGGAAGCAACTAATATAAAATCTGCGTATAGTTTATATTTTCTATATTTTTCTCTCTTTTATTATTTTAAGTCATATAAACTCAATAACTGTAGGACTTTACAAGACTTCTGATAAAGTTTAGAGTTTCCTCTGAACAGAATAATGGTGCTATGGGCACACATGTGAACAAAATTAGAATATTGTATTTTAATTAGTTTCGTAATAAAAGAATCTCTTCCTTCTACTACAATCTTACATATATATAGTTTACATAGTATTACATAGATTTACATTTTACATTATGGTAATCATATCACACGATTGAATAGATAATTCTCATTAAAACAAGTTTATAATTAAATGCCTACAAATGAGGCAGCGCAATTAGGTAGATTTCTGTATTTAGTTTTACCATTAATATTTACAAGGAAACTTTATAACCAATAAGGAAATATGAGTCATGTAAGAAATTATGACGTTTTTGATGTGCACTGCAAGTCCATTCATATATTGCCTTTGGTCAGAGATACTGCTTCTTACTTACTTCGTGGTTTTTATAACCAAGGTCTTGTAACATAATGATAACATTTCTTCTGTTTCATATATATATATATATATATATATATATATATATATATATATATATATATATATATATAGGCTATATTCATATATACATATAGAAGCCAAAAATAGTAGTTCTAGAATTCATAAGATTCATAAAAAGTTAAGAAAAAAATAAAGCATATATACTACGGATTTCATCAAGCCATTCTTCCATGAAATATCAAATTTAAAGAAAGCATTTTCAGAAGTTAGATTATCTATTTAATTATCAATACATTTCATAAACTGTCTCTAAATTTAATTATTTTATAAACAAGCATAGATCTCAAGAGAAATCTGTTAAGTTGAACATGTTCTACAAAAATTGATCAGCAATTTCGCAGAAATATCGTTCAATTAGTGACTATGAGATAGGAAGGGAATATTGCCAGCTGTGCCAGACTGAGATTAGGTGAGCTGTGGGGGGTGGAGCTATATTTGACTCATATTCTTCCTGGATCTCCGAGAACGCTGATTACTTACGTATGCTGGATGTTTAATATTCTTCTCTGAGGTCTTCAAAGGTTAAATTAAATTAAGTTACACTTACAGTATGAAGATATATGACTGCTTTTAGAGGTCTTTCCTTTAGATGATAGGCTAGGAAACCACGACATTTTTCTAAATAACCTGTTAGTCTAAGTTGATTGAGACAGCTCTATTTGACATATATTGACCACCCTTATGCACCTAATATAAAATTATTGTAATCTCTAAACATATAACACATGTAACGATAATGATTGTTGTTAATGGGTTGGATGAAAACAAAGTATTCTAAAAATAAACATCTTAAAGTCAATGTTAGGTCAAAAATCTTAGAACACCACATGTTCCTCCAGAGTTCAATACTCATTCTTTTATATTATAATTTTCGGCTTTCAATACGCTGTTTTCAGGAGTAAAAATAACGTAATAAAGTTAGATTAAAAATTATAATAGTGATTCATCACTTAATTTAAATTGAAGTTAATATTTCAATACCCCACCCAGCTCTTTGAAGGTAACTTAATTTGTATGGCACTATAATGCCGTCAAGTCTCAGTATTATAACAATGACATTTGATTTTTTTTTAGATCCCTCTATCTAACCTTCACCAGTAGATGAGGTGATTTACTAACATAGTTGATGACTGTACTTAAATACACGAAGTCTTTCATAACGGGCAACCAATCCTTTATTATAACAATATTATAAATGAGAAAGTTACTTTGCTTGTTTGTCTCAATTTTAAGAATAAATTATTTTACCTATTGTACTTAACCTTTCTATCGACATTCTTAGAGTCCCCAGTATAAATATAAACCTATTATTATTTGGAAAATTTTCTTGGAATACACCCTACTGGTAATGAAAATAGCGAAAAATAACAATCTTGGTCTCTAAAGTTTAAAATATTAATTGAAAACATGTTAAATGTAATAAACTGGTCTGTGTAAATAATTTTTCATGACAACACCATCATATGTTTGATTAATGTATGCAACATTTTCAATTTGTTTATATACGATGTTTAGATTTGAAAGCATATAGTAAGGTTGATAGTAAGAACACTTCTTATTTAAACCTTTTCTGCAACCGCTGTTGAGCACAGTATATAAGAAATTTCCAGATAAAAAAATTAAAAGTGTAAGTAATAATTCTTTATACTTTTAAGAAATATTGAACGTTGAATATAAAAGAGAAAGTCACTAACTAACTTTCACTGTAAACTTAAAGACTGCTATAGAATCTATGTTAATTGTCTTCTGACAATAGATCTGTATATTTATGTATATTTTATAAATTATATAAAAGATAATTATTTAATAAAATAATATATAAAACAATAAGCGCAGGTATTAGTTTGTAAAAAAATAATATATGAGATCTACCAAAAACAAGGTCTCGTAAAAATATTGTTATTCTATTTTCACATTTATATTATCTACAATATTCTCGTAAATTTGGTGGGTTTTAAATATTTTGTATTTCCGGTCTGGTTAGTCTAGGAATAACAATTAATTACGAACTAATATCTTCCTTGTTAACATTATAATTTTTATTTTTAAAACTCGACGTAAGTACATATAAACATTATTATTGCATATTACGCGAGAGAAAAGTAACAAATAAATTACATAAAGTATGTCAGTTCCTATTACTCGTATAAATCAGAATTATTTATACACCTTGAGAATTAGATGGGGCTGAGTCCACAGATTCTGAGAGTGCGGCTTCATTTACATATTTATGAGATGAAACTGTCAACAACTTAATTTTTACTTGCATCTACTCTCCTTGGTGTATGGAAAACATGTAAACATGAAATATCATTACATACGTTTGCTTTTTATTCTAGTCATATTATTTGTTTAAATGTAGTCTCTGATAGTAAAATATGTTATACAGATTCTAAGTTATACCATTGTAATGCTATAAAGTTAATGCTATAACTGATTATGAACCTGGCAGTTGATGCGATAGAAAATTACTATGCGTTTAGATTAATAACTTTTCTGCTTATCATTTAAAAAAATATCACAATAAAATTGCATAAATTCAATAATATGTTGTTTGTTTTAAATAATATTCACTTTAATGAATCATCTAAAATAATTTGACTTTTTTTTTGTAATACACAAAATATTTATATAATGTCCTCTTTCTGGTGTATTTTCAGTGGAATGTCTATTATAATTAGTTAAACTATACATTACGCATATTTTAATTTTATAATAAATACATTTCATTTGCCTCAAACTATTATTATATTTTTACATATATATATATTACACATTATATATATATATATATATATATATATATATATATATATATATAATGTATATCAAGTATCATGTGTTTGTGTAAAAAAAACATAGTTATACAAAAGCAGTATCAGTAAAATATATTTGAATAAAGAATAATATGCTTAGCTGATATAAATCGTAACTTTCAAGTGAAAATCAAAAGAAACGATTGTATTAATGTTCTAGCAAAATGTAAAGAAAATAATCATATAGAAAAGTCATTATCCATTTCTTGAATTCATAAGAAACGAAGGTACAACAAAACATTTTCAAATAACAAACAAGTTTTGGAAAAAAATTGAATTTAGGTATTAACAATGTGAAACCAATATGGATCAAGATTCAAAAATAGTTATACTCGTACTATGAACGTTTTACCATGTGATTGAGTATTAACTTCCTGGACCTTTAGTATTGGATTTTCGTAAGTTCTTCATATGAAAGATGAAGTAAGCGTAAACCAACAGGGATTATATTTGCAATATGTTCAATATCTTTATCAATATCCAATAATAAAGCATTATAAGAATAAAACAAAAACAGGCAAATCAAAGGGGAGCCTAAGCATGAACTAACATGTTTTCTTAGTTCTTACGTTTACACTCGTGGTGTTACGACTATCGTCAAGGTTTTCCGGTACCAACCGCCTCAAACATATGATGACACGATTCAAATTTTGCAATACTTAGGCGTCACGATACAAACTTTACTAGCAATTATACAGAATTTCTGTGTATTAGGTTTATTATAGTTTATTAGACGTTTTAAAACACATACAGATATTTTAAACATGTGACAACTTTTACACTTGATTATCACCAACAAAGAGAGATGGTACAATGGTAGATTCAGTTTCCATAGTTTAATTTTGTACATTTAGTTTTTAAAAGAATGTTACATACAAATTCTTTTTTTAACTACCAATATTTAACATACTCTAGGTAGTTAATCATGAATATAAACTACGGTGATTTAAGTGCGTTTTGTTGTAAATATTTTATCCCATAGTTAATAAATCTTTGTAATAACTTCCATAAACGTAAGAAAAATTGAACATAAACTTCCCTTATTTTTACAAGGCATTATTTTGACTGGGGGTGATAATTTTGGGCAATTAAAAAAAATACAAAATGGTATGAATAGTAAAATGAACACGATTTATATGTGTATAAATTAAATAATATTTACTAACAGATATATATTTAATTTAAACGGATTCATTTGTATAAAGAATTTGATAATTCTTGCATTTACATTTAATTTCTATATCACAAAAGACATTTCTCCAAATTGACCTATTATTCCGTGGGCGTCAAATTAATGATGTCCTCAAGCAATTGTATACTTTTACTCGTGGAATGACCATTAACATTTTTTAAATTTTCCTGCCTCCAGGAATTATTAACGTATTATTAATTACGATTATTTGATTACGAGTCAACCCAATTGAAAACAGATTAAACCATCTATAACATCTACCTTTATTGGTGCTGTATACGTAAGGTCAATGTTTAATTTTTTGAGTTAAACCTTTAAAATTTTTAAGAAATTTTATATTTTGTTTTAATAACAATGTAACATGTCAACAAGGTTTTTTTATATTACATGTATACCTTAAATTTTATGTTTCACTTTATTTTTGTAACTACAAGATTTGTTCCGAACCTTATAGTAAAAAGTTTTGTAACCTACAACGAAGGAAATAGTAAAAAATCCTGTCATTTTCACCGTCTATAAACAAATAACATAAACGTAGCTTTAAACAAATAATATTCAGTCAAAATTGTATTATTATTTACAAAATGAACTTCTATAAAAATCTTGATTAGAGTTACAGATCATATAAGTCCTGAAGTATGTAGAAGAATGGATAGATTAATGTTTAAAGGTCTTGATGTTAATAGAAACCAAGGGAAGGAGGCCGAGCTTTATTGGCTGCCCTGAACATGATGTGTGATCTAACGCTGAGAATGGTGCAGAAGCTTTGAGGTGCAATATTATGACCTCAATATACGCTCAATACTGGCTTTAAACACTTATAGTACTATAGTAATATACAGCCTTGATGCACTAAACAGTGAGCTATTAAAAATCTAATACTAATTAAAATGAAAATGCATTCACGTTATATAATTAACTATAGTTGAAGAAATCATCAATAAATAATAATCAGGAGTCTTCCTTAGTATTATGACTAGTATGTTAAGTATGTATTCTTTGTATTGCAATATAATGTTATTTATTTCTCAACAGTATATTTTATAATATATTTTTATATGATCTTTTATAATAGATTAACTCCAAATTGAAGCAAACTGCTCTATTTTTACTGTTCAAATTATTAACCATGATTCGACTAGTTTAATAACGGACTGCACTATTTATATATGTACTATACTTTGTGTTACACATAATTAATTAAGCACTGGTTGTTTGAATACAAACACAGGGTGATCCATAACCATTGATTAGTATTTCAGGAAACGGTCCAGGTCATGCAAACTAAATAACTCAGTTTATATTATTTTTTTATTCGTAAACGGGTGACCAATATTTAAAAAAGTATGAGTCTTTTTAAAACCAATAATAGATATATACATAAGATATGAATAAGTAAGGAGCTCGCCACACGAAGTCTCGTGTAACGTCCTTCGCTGGGGTTTACAAAATTTCAAATCTATAGCTCATTCAATCTTCCATGATTCGACTAGTTTAATAACGGACTGCACTATTTATGTACTATACTTTGTGTTACACATAATTAATTAAGCACTGGTTGTTTGAGTACAAACACAGGGTGTTACATAACCATTGATTAGTATTTCAGGAAAACGGTTCAGGTCATGCAAACTAAATAACTCAGTTTATATTATTTTTTTATTCGTAAACGGGTGACCAATATTTAAAAAAGTATGAGTCTTTTTAAAACCAATAATAGATATATACATAAGATATGAATAAGTAAGGAGCTCGCCACACGAAGTCTCGTGTAACGTCCTTCGCTGGGGTTGCTTGCAAAATTTCAAATCTATACCTCATTCAATCTTGAAATATCCCGCGTACTAATAGATAGACATACGAGTACATACAGTTATACAGGACAAAACTTTACATCTCCCGGTAGACAAAAAAAAAAACTGTACCTACTGAGTGATAGGATTAAATAACGTTAGCCAACGTCTATGGCTAAATGCACCATCATAGAACTTATTATTGTATAACTAGAACTAAGTTTCATTAAATATTTAAAGTTTGAACGTGAAATATTTCTAGATATAATTTACCACATGATCTATTCTCATGTTTGTTGATTAACTTAGGTTTCATAATAATGTGCATTCAAATGAAACGTGTTGAAATTTTGTTATAATTGTACTACTCATCAAGATTAAAAATATATTTATTCTGCTATTTTTTATTTACATCATTGATACCCATAAGGCCAACATAAAAATATTCGCTAATGCTCAGACAAATCCTATGGGGTGTCATGCACCATCACTCAGTGTTGTTCATATAAAAATTAAGTTTCATGCAAACTTTCAAGTCAGTTCGATCCGAGATATCTTACGGACAGACAGACAGAAAAGATTTTTTTCAGTCTCTCCTGTGATAATGCAATTTAGCTAACGCTCAGTCAATGAAGCATTTTAGCTGTACAATCCATAAAAAACTATGTTGCTTATTATTTTCAGGTAGTTAATTCCTTTTGTTTCATATATCAACTCAACAGGCAAGTTGACCTTTGAGAGGAAACACAATATGATACGAGGATTTTTGACAAATTATGGTTGTCTCATACAATCCACGTTTGACGTAACCAGGAGCGACGCGACTAAACATAGATTATCATCTCACTGTTACTACACGTCCACTTGGTCAAGACGGTAGTGTCACAGTCTCGCATTAGAGAGTTCGCTGGTTCAAGTCTCGGGACTATGTAGAAACTTTTTGCACAAGATTTTATCATCATATTTTTTTCTCGTTACTATTTTTAATATTTTTTTTATATATATATAACTGTAATTAATTTTAATTTATTTAACACTTTTAAACCGTATTCAATAGGTTGTTATACAATTTTATAACAATCGTTCTTGTTAAATTAAATATATTTTATTATTGTTAAAAATACTTGTTAGCTTTATATTTTAATCTCTTGTTATTTGTTAAAAAGAAAAAATTATATTTATTCGTGTTTGTTTTTTTAATATTTTTACTGAATATTTTAACCATATATTTATTTTATTCTATTTTATATATTCATATCCTTAATTTATTATGAACATGTCGTTTACAAAAAGACGAAGACTGGAAAGCCGTGCATTCTTTTTAACGATGTTAAATATAGGCAGCAACGGATTCTTAAAAATGGTGAAGTGTCTTGGCGCTGTCTAGGGAAAAGCTGTGGCGCGTCCATTAAACTGATGAGCGGGTATGACAAAAGTTATTACTTATAACCAAAAAACATAGTGGCGAACATCCTGTCACGATGCGTACCCTCCTATCACCAACTACTGAAGTCTCAGTCTGCGACCGCCGCGCTACCTGCGGTGCCTTCTACGCCGGTTACACCACCTGTACTGGATTGCTGTAGAACGCCCGTCTGCTCCACACCCGCCTTAGATCTCTCACTGTCTGACGATCCGCCTGGTTCCAACACAGAACAAAGAGACATAAACAACATAATATCTGAAGATCCGGTAGCGGAGATTTCCCGACTCAGAAAAGAGATCGAGCGGCTTCATAGTGAATACCAAAAGCTGCCTAAACCACACAATAGAATCGGACACTCGTTTGCTTGAGTTCACGGACCAGATCTTTCAAGTGAACGAATCTCGCGTCGACCAGAGCGCCCGCGCTTCCGCGCGACGTGGACTTGCGGTGTCCAGTGCGAACCGTCACCCACTGCTGCGGACTTCGGTACGCAGTGCGACCTATCGGAACAGTCTGTCGAGTGTGCGCGATGTGCCGGAAACACTGAGATTATTCGCTGCATGAAAACGACCATAGAAGTTCTAGAAGCAGAAAATCAGTGCTTAAAACATCAGCAAACTTCGTGCAAGGTTTCAAGTTTTAAATCTGAAGAGAAATGGGGCCAAAGTTAAAATTAAAAAAATAAAAACAACAAAAGTAATAAACAATCGTTAACAATACCTATACATAATAAATTCCAAATTCTATCACATGAAAAACAAATACCACCGAATCGCCAATCCAACAAAACATCTCAAAAATGTAAAAACAGATAAGAAAAAAACAAATCTCACCATTAACAGGCAACCTTCTCTAAATCATAGCAGCACTCATTTTACTCGTAAATCTATTATTATCAGAGGGGACAGCCCACACCCGTCACATCGCTGGACTGGTGAGTGACTTGACCGCCCCTGGAACCTCAGTTGATGGAGTGTGTCTGCCAGGCGCAAAGTTGCTTGACGTTATAAACTCGGACCAAACATCCCCTCGACCCGGAACGCGCTGTGAGGTGTTGATCGCTGGCACCAATGACCTGGCAGTGGGCAAGCAGCAAAATATCTACCGTCCACCTAGAGACATACATCACGTCCCCGATCAAAAGACACCGAGATCGTTCTAACCACCCTTCCACGCCGTCACGATCTGAAACCAAACCACCCTATCCACGATGAGACCGTGCTCGTGAATGCCTACATTGAAGAACTGGAAATCCGACACAACAACCGTGTCATAAACTTCAATGACATCGGCCGTAGGTATTTCACGAGACACGGTCAGCATCTTTTAATGCGGGGCAAGAAACTACTGGCGAGGATGATCGTGGGCGGCCTCGTACTCCCGGGTTCTGCCGGTGCAAGACTTGAGACGCGTTCTCCACCACCACTCCTAGTGACTGCCCCAGCAGTGGCCGTCTCTCCCCCATCTTGCCGACGTCTGCTGCTACTCACAAGGAATTCTGTTTTGCCCTCGGCGGTCATCTGGTCTCCAGCTACTCACGTACGCGGAGGTGGTCAGAGTACCTTCTACACCGGGGAGGTCCGGGACAGCCTGCGCCTCCACAAACACAACTGCATGATGCAAACATTTCACACCAAACTGTTTTTTTAGGGACTCCCCTTGCCAACAACAGACTAAATTGACAGACACCTCTCCATCAAAACAAACAACCACTTCAAAATTTCTTAATCAAAACAATTCAGTCCGACTGCTTCACCAAAACGCCCAATCAGCGAGAAACAAACTGGAGGAACTGCAACTCATTTGTGAGGACGAAAAAACAGATATCCTCGTTGTGACCGAAAACGGTTTCACCGACAGAAACATTGCCCTCTGCAAAAATTCCAAAATTTCACTTTGGCCAACGCATTCTGTAGACAACTCTCCAAAGGAGGGGGTTGTGTCGCCATTTTTATGAAGGAAAATTTTAAGTTCAACCTTTTTTTCCAGTCAAAGGAAACCGTGGAAAAAGATTTTGAAGCATTTGGAGTCAAAATTTACACAAAAAAGTCAAAATTAATCGTCGTTGGCGTTTATAGGTCTCCCAACGGGAACGAAGATGTTTTCATGTCAAAATTTGAAGCATTGCTGACAGAATTGACTACCAGCAACTGAATTTCGTTCTGATGGGTGATTTTAACATCGATGCGATGAACCAAACTCATCCGTCGACTAAACGCTTTGTCGATATGCTACAATGCTTTGGCTTGGAGTTGCTGGTCAAAACTCCAACGAGAGTGACGCAACAACACAATCTGCTATCGACAATGTAATTTCAAATCTCCCAAATGTCGAAGTGTCCGTGATCAACACAGCAATCGCGGATCATTATGGCCAAGAGGCTATAATTACAGGACAACAAATCGAGAGGGAGCCCAAAATTAACAAAACAATAAGAGACATAAGGCCTAGCAACATTGCTCTCCTAAACGCCTCTCTTTTTAAAGAACAATGGCATTTTCTAAAATTCAAGCCAAACTGTAGAAACAGCAGTTCCAGGCATTCAATAATTGCCTAAATTTCCATCTAAATCTTTGCTGTCCTACAAAAACAATTAAAATATGTCAAAAAAAAGACAAGAAAATACTTGGATCACGAAAGGAATATTGGTTTCAAGAGATAAACTAAAATTCCTTTCCGAAATTTATAGATCAGATTCAAATGAAAATTTCAAAATTTATTACCGAAACTACAAAAGAATTTACCGAAAAGTGATCCAAGCCGCGAAATCATATGATGTCTCAAAAAAAATTCTTTCTTCTAAAAATGTTTCTAAAACTGTTTGGGACATTATTAACAATAAAAATAAAGCTCACAAACAGATCAAAATTAAAATTGGAGATACCTTGGTGCAGGATGAAGCTGAGATCGCCCACGAGTTTAATAGATTTTTTGCGTCTGTTGCTTGTGGGCGAGGTCCTCGACCGTCAGAGCCCCAGGTTACTCACACGCGAAGACGTAGTCCAGTAGAATCAATGATACTGGCACCTGTACTTGAGGAAGAGTTGGAAAAAATTATTTCAGCAGCTCCCGGCCAAAAAATCAACCGATCTAAATTTATTGTCCATGTGGATTTTGAAAAAATGTTGCCAAGCATATTGTGAGCCTCTGACTCAATTGGTAAATCTGTCTTTTCAAACAGGAGTTTTCCCCTCCCTCCTGAAAAATGCTAAAGTACACCCCATTTTCAAAAAAAGATGACCCATGCTCCCTTAACAATTATCGGCCTGTCTCTATTTTGCCAACTGTGAGCAAGATTTTCGAAAAACTATTTTTGACAAGAATGCTTTGTTTTTCTTAGCAAACACAACCAGCTCTCTGAAGACCAATTTGGCTTCAGAACGGGAAAAATCGTACGGTAGACGCTGTGGTGAGTCTGGTCGAAATGGTGTTGTTGAGGGGTTAGAGTGTCGGAAACCCACCATAAGTGTGTTTCTCGACTTATCCAAAGCATTCGACTGTGTTGACCATAATACACTTCTTGACAAACTTGAATCTCATGGCATTCGAGGAGTGCCCCTGCTATGTGATTAAATCATTTCTAAGTCGTAGAACACAGACTGTCCAAATTACAAATCACCTTTCAAGTCCATTGGATTTGAGATATGGAGTTCCCCAAGGCTCCATCCTCAGTCCAATCCTTTTTCTGGTCTATGTCAATGACATCGAGTCATCACTTCTGTACGGGAATCTCGTGCAGTATGCTGATGACACGACTCTCTGTTTTAACGAAAAATCAAAAGAAGTTTTGGAACAAAAAGCTTTTGTTTGACCTTAAAAACTGCGTTCAACACTTTCATAGCCTCAACCTGACAACAAATTCCACAAAATCTAATTTTCTGAATTTCGCCCTGCGGTCAATGGACGTTGGGTGTGGACCTTCCGTCATGCTGGGAGACTCCACATTAGAAGAAGTTTACTCCTCCAAATTCCTTGGTATATACCTTGATCGAGGTTTGACATGGAATGTTCACATTGATTCAGTTTGTTCAAAATTAGCATCTGGCGTTTATGTTTTAAGATCTTTAGCCAAATACTGCCAAGTCAGGTGCTGATGGCGGCGTATTACGGCCTGATTTACCCACACCTTTCCTACGGAGTGATTTTGTGGGGAGCTTGTTTCAAACAATCAAATTTTGAGAGTTTTCAGGCTTCAAAAGAAAGCGATCAGAACAATCGCCAACATGAACTTCAGAGAGTCGTGCCAGACCTGCTTTTCAAAAAATTGCAGCTGTTGAGTCTGCCATGTCTCTATATCTTGGAGGCAGTTTTATTCTGTAAGTCAAAATGTGCCCTGACTAGGGGCCGTGACGTGCATGAATATGAAAACGAGAGGCAGAGACAACTACCGTTCTGGGCGACACAGAACGGTGGTTTATGAACACCTGCCCTCGCAGGGCAGGTGTCCGTTTCATCAACAGTTTGCCTGATTCCATGAAAAACGTACAAACGCCCAAGGCGTTTAAAAACTCGTCTGAAGCGCTTTTTAGCATCTAAAGCATTCTATAGCGTCGACGAGTTTTTGAATTATAGTTGGGAGACCTCCAATTGAGAGACTGACACTGGCGTTGGCGTGGAGAGAATTGGCGAGTAAGTGGTATGGATGAATGTAACGATTGTATGTCTGAATGTGGTATTAGTGAACGAATGTAAAAATTTTAGATTTATTCGGTATGACCTTTGCCACATAATTGTATTATTATCAACGGCAATAAAAGACTTGACTTTGACTTTGACAAAAACATACATTCTGACCTATACATAGCGTCACATTTAATGATACTCGTACTTCTAAATAATGCTGCTTTACACGAGTAATAGGAACTGACATACTTCTTGTTATATAGTTATTAAATTTCTCTAGCGTGATATGCAGTAATAATATTTGTTGATATGCTTACGTCAAGTTTTATGAAACGGTATAAAAATTGGATATAACGATAAGTACAATATTAGTTCGTGATTATTTGTTATCCTTAGATCATTCAGATCAGAAATCGAAATGATCGAAATGATTTTATGAGGGAACTTTTTTCTTTGATTCCATATGTGGTTTTTTGAGAAACCCAATATTTTATTTAATGTTGCTTCATATTTTTATTAAATTAAATTATAAAATAAATTCCTATATAATTTAAAAAATTAAATTTATAAGCAAAAATCCGAGAAGCATCCTCTTTCCAAAGACAAGAAGATAGGTTTTGTAACAGTCTTTAAATTTACAATAATGGTTAGATAGTAACTTTTTCTTTGTAATCTTTTTACCCAGAATTTTAATTTTAATATATGTATATATATATATATATATATATATATATATATATATTGTATACAAAGTTTATAGTATTGCTTGAATGGTTTCAGTTAACACATTTAAACACGATAGCATTTAATCATCATTTTTGGGGCTTTTGTTTGCTTTCGAATCTTGTTTCCGTCAAAACTATGACAATACAAATGCAAAGTGTTTTGAAATGATTGAATTTGAAAATAATCACTGCATTTCAATTTGAATTATTTTTATTTTTCTTCTTCCCTTTCTTTCCTTTCTTCCCTTTCCTAGTATTGATAGACACTGATTCAAGCTTACCAGAGACTGATTCACGGATAATAGAGTAACAAAATAATTTATTGTTAATGTTTCACACTGACCATAATTCTTAAATATTTTGTAATAAAGAAAAAGGATATAAAAAGGGGAGTTATAAAACAAAGCAGAGAATAAGAAAACAATGTATAGAAGTAATAGTAGAACACATTCTGTGCCACACATCCATCATTTCTTACGTCGGTGCATTGATAAGTCAGAACATGAGTTGAGTAAAACAAACCCTTGTTATTGAAAGAAACATTTTTAATTGTATAACGTGTATAGGTTTTGTGGGAAGAGTAGCAACTGTTGAATTAGTTCAATAAAACCATCTGGTTACTGACCAAATACTGGTAACACTTATTCAGTTCTCAATGTTGTCTTAGGTAATATAAAGTAAAGAAAATTTCGAAGCTGCAAGAGTTTGGATGGGATGGAGCTTCATCATGTACACATACAACAGAAAATAATTAGTTTTCTTAATAGAATCGCATTCTAAATTTACCATAATTCCACCATAAAATGAATTTTAATCGAATTTGCCAGCAATGAGTCTCAAGCGGCCTCACATTAGTTTTTGTGTCTTAATAACATGGAAGTATATTTATGGTTTTTACATACCGCCATTGTTACTGCTCAATTATATTGAGACATTTATTTAAATCTCAGTTTTTGACCCTTGATCCAAACTTCTGCGATAATGTAGCAGTAGAAATTACTATATAAACCACACATAATAGTTTAACCTACTGAAATAAGCCAAGAGAACCGTGTAACAGTAAGGTTATTGTTAACTACTAGCATATGCTTCCCTAGTTTTGCTATTCCCTAAACATAAGAGACCAGTTACAATCCGCCACTTAACTTATTTATAAAATATTAGGGATTTCAATATAAGAGGTTTAAATGTCTGCTTTTCAACAGTAATGTTATTAATTGTTTAATAGATCAAAAATGATTTCGCAGTAAAACTCTGTTTGCTACAAAATTATTTTCTTAAAATAATACTTATTAAAGATATTCCTTAGATATAGTAAATAACAACAAGCAACCCACACAGTTAGTTTGCATGAATTTCACTATGTTCTGTTGTGGATCTTGTTATTCTCGTGGTCCTTTCGTTTTCAATAAATACAATGAAATAGTAAGATAAAGAGTACTTAATATTTTATGTATAAAACTTGTTCAGTACCTTTTTTATTACGTATACAATAATCTATTTATTTAAACTAATATTTACCACTTACCAAGAGTTATTACTACAGCGTAGTAGTACACGACGCAACGTGTCGCGTGACAGGCTTTGCTGTGGTTTCATGCAAAATTTCAAGTCTGTAGCTGGCAAAATAGTGGTGACTCAAAATTTTTAGTTTTCAATGTTATCGTACGTAATATAAAGTAAACAAAATTGTAAGAGTTTGGATTGAACTTTAATTGGAGTTACTGTGGAGTATTACTGTGTTACTTGTTAAAGTGCCAAATAATTGTATTTAGTTTGTTTATAAATCTATTTACTCTGAGAGTTTCTCTTTGTCATCGTAGTTACTCGTGAGACCTATTTTAAATAGTCTATAGGTTAGTTCGTACTTCTGTTATCATGCGAATAGACCGACATGCCTTAGGTGATAGTTTACAAACGCTCGGTTAATAAAAATTACATAAAGTTATTGAATAATAAATTATCACTATTATAATAAATATTGCAACAATAATACGAGAAATTAATACATTATTTTTGAATATATTTTCATAGTATAAAAATTTATGGTTGAACAAAATTAATTTACTCTCTGGTCATTACAAATAGCATTATGTGTGTACAAACTCTAATATAGAAATCTACTAAAGTTGTTATACTATATAGTATATATAGTCTCTAAATGAGTCATCACATTCTTTATCGTCATTTCATTATTAATTAATTATTTTTTTCATACCCTTAGGTAACGCAAAATTGTACAATACTGTTACGTATTATATTAAGTTTTAATATAAACTCAAACATAACTTTCTTTAAATGTTATGATTCTTAATTGCAATATGCTGTAACCCATTTCAAAGTTCTCAATCTATTAAAAATTCTAACGAATCCTCATGTCCGTCTCGTACTCAAAATGTATTAATATAAAATTAAAATCAAAATAGCGAAGGACACAACAAAAACAAAAAAAAACAAGTTTTATTAATTTGCCGAGATATTTTTTCAAAACGATTGAGATTTATTACGCTCTCCATGCACGAATTTCGACGTTTTCATGATAACACTATTTATGTATTGAGCAATCCCGTGTCCTGAGACAAACGTCCTGTCAGCTCGATAAATGTTGCCAGATACAATCACTATTTACAGCTATCCTATACCTTTCTGTAACAATAGAATATATTCTGTGCGTATAGCGTCCGAAATTTGTTTTAAACATTTACAGATTTCGCATATACAGATATGTATAACAGATGCAAATTAAATGAAAACGGCCTTTCTCGCTCGGGTGAAAGAAGTATATAGATTCTGTGAAAACATACATTACTGACAACCGAATTAACTTATTCTTATGGGATTTGCGTTTACTCAATACCTCGTAAGAGGTTTCAGATAAAAAACTGCTTATAACAATGTTTAGGACATGTTATAAGCATTTCAGAACATTTTTATTTTTTATTTTGGTTCATAAATAACGGAATTATGAATTCTGTAATAGTTTGAATGGCTGAAAAACTGGTCAAAGAACTTAGAAAAGATATGTATTAGATACACTTTATACTAAGGTTCAACTCTCGCAAGCGGCATTCCTATCGCAAGTTTTTTTGTAACAGAAGGATTCTTATGTGATTTACATGTAAACGATATCTCGAAAACAGTTTTTCGTAAATGATACAATCATTCCTGAACGCCCTTTTCGCTAGGTTCATAATAACGAAGAGACAAATTATAGTAGCGTTTTTCGTGCAGTTTCACAGCAGGTTCATTATCAAAGAAATATTTCACACCGAGACCACTCACCTACAAATACCCCTGATTTCCCGATTTCTTCAACCTAGGCCCTTTCACTTCCTCAGGGTCGGAATGCCTCTACCGGGTTATCAAAAACATGGATGCATACCGTAGATAAATTTATAATATAAGGAAATTTGAAATAAATTCTACTATTTAATAAAACATTTAACACTATTTAAGTAATTGGAAAAATTGTAATTGTGGAAGGGTGCTTAGAGAATAATCTTGCATAAAACTTGGCACCTGTCAATTTCAATGTCATTAATGTAGTAATTAATTTTCATACGTGGACCTGCTTTTGTTTGTTAGACAAGTTATTTGTATTAGTTGTAATCCTTTCTTTTCAAAGTTGTTAGTATTTTAGGTTATACTTTTAAAGACACTTTATTTTTATTCTGTCATTAATATAGCTTTTATGTAACGATATGTAAATATAAGAAAGAACTCTTCTCAGCACTCTGACCTGTAGTCTTGCTGGGAATTTCCATAGTAATAATAAGCTTTGTTTTTCTTGTATATTCTAAAGTATGTGGAATAAAGTGATTTGATTTGATTTGATTTGATTTGATTTGATTTGATTTGATTTGAAAGAGTAAAGACGACAGAAATCAAGGTTCAAGTACATTTTCCACTCTGAAAACCACCTTATCTCAAGGATGCATGGATTTGAAACAGTCATAATCCTGACACTGATAATATTTATCCAATTATAGTCTTAAGTGCAAATGAGGTAGATTATTTTAGAAGATTTTGAAGCAATGGTAAAAGTTTTAAAATTAGTTTAAAATATTAGCCAAACACAAGATGTATTCGTAACGAAGAACGGCAAGTTTCGGGCTTAATAGCTCTAATAAAATTTATTTTAATAGTCTTATTGATATATGAATTATAAACAATACTGTTATTAACAGTTCATGGAATTTATTAGCTGATAACAGTTATGTAATACTTTGTACAGGATGGGGCTGATGTCATCTGGTTTACTTGTGAATAAATGTTTAAATCTTAAGTTTATAACTAAACAGCAATAAAAATTACAAAATTAATTAGCAAAATGTAAAAATAAAGTTCTCAAAAAAATGTTAAAATATTTATAATTGACTAACAAAGAATAATTAGATAGAATAGTCTGTAATATTGAAAGCAAAGAGGTAATATTTTCTAACTGGATATAAAGTCTATGCGTGTACTTTCACTGGACGTAAACAATTAATTTCTTTCAAAGACAAAGATTAATGTTGATACACGATCTTGAATAACAATGTTTGTTTTTGTGACATGCTGCGGTTAATATCTCGTATAATTTATATTTGAAGAAATAGTTTGAATATTCATCACTCAATGAATTTGCATCACAACTTGTAAATTATATGTAATGAAATACAATACAATTGTCTCATAATAACTACATGGCAGTGAATAAATACATTTAATATGGGTATTATATTTCAGAACTGTAACAATTAAAGGGCACACTGGGAACCTCTGTAACCACATGGTATCTGGTAAAAGCGCCATTAGTAGTTTTGTACACAACTAGAGTGGTGCCACAAATATCAGAATAGACGATGATAGCAGTTATCAGTGAATCTGGGATAACTCATTCCTCCACTTTGGTGACGTGAAGTCTATTGAATCATTGCTGTTGATACTCATACTCATAAACACAGAGTGATACATTGACTTTAAAATAAGAGTCTTTTCGCAAAAAATTTTAGGGGTCTGGTTTTTCTTTTAGAGTAAGGATCTTCATTACTGAAATTATAATGGCCTACTAAGGCCGCATGTACTGTGATCGTTAGACTCTACACATGTAATTATGCACAAGGTAGGATTACACAACACTACATGTCGCGTAGCAGACTTTACTCAAGCATTATGGAAAGGCTATCTGTGTCATATCGTAAAAATGTTTTACCATTCTCGTTACCATTCATGGTTTTAAGTCTACAAACGAAATCTTTCTCGAGGTATCTTGCCATATTATACATTCAATCTTTTGTTCATTAAGTTGTATTTCATACTCGTAGGTGTGTTTAAATAGTAAACGATAATATACATATACAGCAAGTCACCAAAAGATGATGGTGTATGTGTGGACAATAATTGGCCTACATGTGATACTATTTATTTTGTCTGCTACAAAATCTGCCTAAAAATATAATCATTCAAATTTTTGTGTAAAAATTTACCTTAAAATAGTTATATATTATTCTTAAAAAAATTGTATTATTTTGAGAGGATGCAGTTATTTCAACTGCTTAAACAGAAATGTATAATATAGATCCAAAAAATTATGCAGGTATTTAATTTGCAGATGGGAATAGCGAATTTGGTCAAAATAATTTCATACCAACTTAGATATCACACATATTACAAGGTACAGCACAATGAGAACTAGCCTGCGTATAAATGAAGCTTCATTAACAATGTAAAGTCTATAGGCGAGTTCCTTCTCGAAATATCTTTCGGGGAGGCCACATCTACGCTCAGCGTCGCTAATTTCACAATGTATTTTAAATATATGGTGTTGATATATAATATGAAGTCATTATGAAATTTATATCGTCACTATGCACTAATAGAGATTTTTAGAGAATAAAGAAAGACTCAAATGATAAAGTTATGCAATTTCGTAGAAATAATTTATCTTAAGGCTATTTGTAATTGTAATGGATTGTTTTATCTACAAGAGGTTTAGCGATAATGGGCTCCATCAATCACTGCAGGTGAAACATCATAAGTTATCTTACAAAGTGAATATATCATTACAAGTAGTATCATATTTCAAACACATAAATGTTTCCCCATTTTATAAATCATAATAATATTATAAATTTGAGAGCGTATTTATTTGTTTGTTTTGCTTTTACGCGTAAACTATTCATGCAATTGTACTGTAATTTTACATGGACATGATTGGGGTCCCTGGGATGAGTATAGGTCTGTTAGATCTATTCCTATTTCGAAAAGTCTTCTGAGCTACTGGTCTCTAAAACAGTGTAAAATCCCATATTAGTCTTTAGAGTTGCGAAATATTTATTGAAAGAGCCTGTTAAGTGCAATAATCTGTTCTGTGTAAACATTACGGTACTTTATTAAAGAGCGACCATTTAATTGATCAACTATTTTAAAATTATTTACATTTATAGTAAACGCATAAAGTAAACTTGAGAAGTAAAAACACCTCTTACTAAAACCTTTCCTGCAAACACTGCTCAGTACAGAGTAAGAAAATATCCATGTGTGTTGTTGTTATTGGGTACAATACAGATACTAATACTTTTAATAATATTAAAAGTATTAGTAAATTGTACTTATAACTTTACATTTTAGCACATATTAACTACTATATGTAAAATAAAGTTACAAAACCCATCTTAGTTATATTTAGACAGGAGAAGTCTTCTCAGAGCTATATATGTTTACTTGATCAGGAAGCAAGACAAAATAAATTATGGAACAAAAATACTAAGACTGAAGTAAATTATAAAGGCAATAAACAGATACATACACTTTTTGGCAGCTTATCTCGATCGTGGCAACAAGGCAAACTCAACATTGGCGGCGGAAATATAATTCGCTCGAACCAGCAGTGCTCATACATGTACAAAGCCTACGAAATTGTATGAAAAGTCACGGGTAACTGGTCGCAGAACTACTTAGACATAGATAATAAATGCAAATTTTTAAGACAGAGCAAAGTCGAGGGACAACGCGTCCACTTTCACTGAGGTTGAAAATACTGATAGGTAAATAAATACTGGTATAATTCTTAGACTGCACCAAGGAAATATTATGATATAGTGAACATGGGTTGCTAAGAAAAAACATTTAATTTACTGGATCATGTTTGCATATATTCATTCTTAAAAAAGACACTGTAGGCACAAACAATGGTAGTAAGCTGGATGGCCCGCGAATTTGGCAATAAACTTCTTAGGTCGAAGACAGGTTTCTTCAGGTCTACCGACAGGATTTTAATGATGAATGGTCTGGAACCTACAATTATGCAGGGGACATCTTAGTTAAACTCCACCTTTTAAGATTATATGAAGAATACTATGTCAATAAAAATATTTTGCAAATAACATTGAACAGTGGTATTTTGACTGTTGTAATAAGTTTTTTCCTGTCCAAGCACCTATGTGAATTAGGATATTTAGAATTACGTAGATTTCGTATGCAAAATAGGCTTTTTGAAACTGAACTGTTGGTTGCAGTTAAGGGAAAAGCTCTATATAACTTCACTGAAATGACCTGTCAGCCTATATCCACCTCCAATTTAAAAGTTTATATATTCAGGGTGTCTCATAAGTAGAGGCTCAACGGTTGTAGAAAATTCAACCAACATTCTCCTTATGGTTTGGTTGAACGTTACCGTTAGCTTACTGCCTGCAGGATATTTTGAGAACGAAATGTGTAATGTAGTTTAATTTAGGCATACACCTCAAGTTTTACATAGAAAATACAGACTTCAATTATAGTTCAACCCGTCTTAAGGAGTTTGGCTGATCATCATAAAAGCCTAACCATCTGTAGGATATATCGATAATCATTTGAAATTGTGCATAAAACTTCAGAAAAATCTGTTACGCAACATGTGTCACGTATTATACAATTGAAAAAAACCAATCAACCTGAAAAGTTAAAAAAATTCAAAATGATTTGAGTACAATTATTTATTTTCGAAACATTGTAGGTTTACAGTATTTATAGGGCTTATAGGTAAAGTTAGGGCTCACTTCACCCGTTTTAAACAATCGAAGCAACATTTATTCCATGAATAAGATACAATTGAAAGGTGTACTAAACACACTAACTTGGGAGGGGGTCTGTGCTAACCGTGTTAACTTGGGAGCGGGAGTCTATGCTAAAACACTAATCTAGAAAGGGTGTAATAAACACAGTAACCTGTGAGGGGTCTATGCTAACCATATTAACTTGGGAACGGGAGTCTATGCTAAAGCACTAATCTAGAAAGGGTGTACTAAACACAGTAACCTGTGAGGGGTCTGTGCTAACCATATTAACTTGGGAACGGGAGTCTATGCTAAAACACTAATCTAGAAAGAGTGTACTAAACACAGTAACCTGTGAGGGGTCTGTGCTAACCATATTAACTTGGGAACGGGAGTCTATGCTAAAACACTAATCTAGAAAGAGTGTACTAAACACAGTAACCTGTGAGGGGTCTGTGCTAACCATATTAACTTGGGAACGGGAGTCTATGCTAAAACACTAATCTAGAAAGAGTGTACTAAACACAGTAACCTGTGAGGGGTCTGTGCTAACCATATTAACTTGGGAATGGGAGTCTATGCTAAAACACAAATCTGGAAAGGGTGTACTAAACACACTGACCTAGGTGGGGATCTATGCTAACGGCGTTAGCTCCCAAGAGGGGAGCTTTGTAACCACACTAACACGAAGGAGGGTTGCACTAACCACACTAACCTTTCGAAGGGGGTCTGTGCTAACCATATAAACTCGAAAGGGGGAGGCAATGCTAACCACACTTACATAGAAGAAGGGTTGTGCCAATCACACTAACACGGGATGAGGGTTTGCTAACTACACTAACCTGGAGGTTGTGCTAACCCTGATTATAGGCTAATTAATCACATGATTAGGGTATGCTAACCACATGAATGTGTGAATGTAATCTAACCTTGTACATCCGAGTGAATGGAACGCGTACTATTTCGCACACGTATATGAATATACGTCTGTCATACGATAAGCAACTTTTATTTATTTCTTCTATTTTAATAATAAACGAAATGTTATCGTCTTAACAAGTGTAAGATATTAATAGTCCTTACGGCGCAGTGGGAAGAAATAGGTAGATATTGTGACAATTGAAATATTATTAACTTATTCTCATAGGATTTGCATGTTGTCAATATCTAAAAAACAGTTTAATATATAAAAAAATATGTATTAAAACAGTTAAGAAAATTTTATCAACTTTAAAGATCAGTTTTGGGTTTGTAAATAACAAATTTAGGAATTTAAGAAAGTTCAAACGTCCGTCGTAGTAAAAGAAATGGCGTACCAAACTGGTCAACTTACTTAAGTGAGACGATTATAAGATCAAGTTCTGTACTTACTTTCTAACTAGTCTAGGATTTTTTTGGAACAGGTATCGTTTCTACAAACCACAATATGGGTTTAGGCCCCTGAGGGCCATTTTCAGCTAAGTTATGCAAGACCTTTCGTCCAGGGCTAACATGACGGTGATTGCAATAGACTGATTTTGTATACAAATATACCTAAAAATATAAGCATTGAACTAATAAAGTGATAAATAAATACGTTTAGAGTTTTTAAAATGTAACTCCTGCTATGGAATAAATGTATTTCTTCAGCTGAGTATGTCTAATATTTGGATATTGCACTGCATTTACGTAAGTTTCGGTATACTGTATATACAATGTATTTTGTACAGCTCATTATGGTTATTAACTGGTTTATCAGTAATTACAATTTTAACAATAAATTTATTCGTTAAATAATAAATAATTCAATAAATAATTTCTTTAAAATTTGTATCAATCTAATGAAATTATTTTTTGAAGGCAAGTAGTTATTGAATACATCGTCCAGAAATACTTATAACATTTGTCGTTATAGTTTCTATAAATACATATTATGAATAAGAATATGATGTAGCAAACCATGGTTATACTTAATTAGTTTTATATGAAATTGTATCATATTGTGGGGATGCAGTTATTTGAGCTGTTGTTTAGACGGAAATTTATAATATAGATTTAAAAACATCAAGGCATTTTATTTGCAGATGGGAATTACGAATTTTGTCAAAATAATTTCATACCTACCTAGATAAAATATTAAAAGGTACAGCACAATAGGATGGCGTTGAAACTAATTAAGTTTCTTTTCGTACTGTAGTATGAACACAATTTACGTGGATATTCAAGAGGTAAAACAAGCAAAGTACTTTCACAACTGTTCATCCAGCATATGAAACACAGTATTTATAAATCAAACAAAACGAATAACAGCATTTAAAACAATACTGCGAACACCATATACCTTTTGTATTTCACACAATGACAACGGCAGCTTGTAGCACTATTTTGTAAGCGTCGAGGGATGAAATGAAAACAAAAACACTTTACTTGAACGTACATAAGCTACTTTATATCTCCGCACATATAACAAGGGAAACAATGTAGTTTGAGATCTTTATCACAATAAAAAAACAAAAACAAAAAAAACAAAAAAGAAAACAAATTCCAGTGTGTTATATTTTCGTTAACTGCTTAACAATTAATCTTATATAATTTATCTATTTACGTAGAATTGATCTCTTTCTGTAAAAATTAAGATACTCGTATTTGGATTATCTAAATTTGGTTCCAAGGACTTACTACAAACTCTACTACTGCTTCCAGTTTAAGACAATTTCCTGTTTTAGGATCATATTGCTTAGACCTCCTGAGCTAAAGGAGCTTTTAGTCTCTGAAACATTCGTGTATTTCGAAACGTTCGGCGTTCGAAGTATTCCATACTTTAGAATCTTTCGTCCACTCTCGAAGCAAACTTTTGCGAGCCAAGTCAAAGAATGTCTTATTTTACCAGAATCAACGGCTTAATGGTGACTTCCGAACCACCATTATTGGGCAGAAAAAGCGGAATGATTGCTAGGACAGGATCGCTCAGCGGTCACCTATTCAAGCAGCAGTTACGCTCGACGAAATTACGATAACTACCGTACCACCACACTCCACATATCCTCTTAGAGCCCCCAACCCTAAGAAGCATTATAAGCAAATTTCGTAAGCTTCCCGCAAAACTAAAATTTTATATATGATACTGAACTAATAAAAGGTTTACACGCACACACACACACACACACACACACACACACACACACACACACACACACATTAAGAATTATAATAATTATATTATACTATAATATTAATATTAAGAGTATATACAAAGAATTTAATATAAGAGCTAAAAAATATTTCTTCTCATACTTTTCAATGCGATTCTGCTGCAAAAAAGGTCTGATAGGAACTTTATTAATTTTTTAACGAATGATTGTATATTGTGAAGTTGTAAGTACTTGTATATATAAGTGGCTAAATAATATTTTAAATACATATACTGTAACTACTCGTTCAGATATAGAAATGTATAGGATGGCTGTAAATATGATCCTATCTGGCAACATTTATCGGGCTGACAGCACGTTTGTCTCGGAACCTCGGTATTGCCGCTACAATCAATAATAGTGTTATCATGGAAATGGCGCTTAAATTCAGTCACGGAAATACAATAAATCTCTAAAGTTTGATAAAGGAACGAGCAAATAAGTGATACGGGTAAATGGACAATTATAAATATAGTAATAATTCCGAGTTATATTCTGCGTTTGGAATAAACAATCGTGTAGTAAACCTATTTCAGTTTTAATTTTAAAGTATTTAATAACTGATACTGATTTGAATGGAGAGTTGATTTAGCATTATATTTAATATAGAAATAACAAATATCAAAGGAACTTTAATTTTGTCAGTAATTTAAAATTACTTCCGTATCAATATCAGAAAGGAATGAATCCAATTATAGTTAATTGTTTATTATAAGTAATTATATTTAATACGGAACTAAAATATATTACCTGACTTAAGCGGTATATAATATACATAAAAAATATGTTCTATACTTATAGTATTTTAAAACTCTATTTAACTCGTTTATTATATTTTCACTATATCTCTTACAGCTTTTGCAATTAATAAGTCAGTAGGTCTTTTCATTGAAAAGAGAGCTACAAAGCACTAAGTTTCAATACACAGTATTAAATATTGAGTCAAAATCTGTGCCGTGGTACGATGAGCTCGATTAATATTCTAAAACGTAGTAATAGTGGAAGTTGTAGTACTTTAGTAGTGTTCTGGGTAATTTTGAAAATTAGGTACCTAGTTTTGTGTACCTGATGAGACAATGAGACTACCAATTGACCTAGGTTAATTTATAGGTGTCTCTGATGTCGAAACGACGTAAATGTTTCATTTGAGCTTCTTCGTTGTTGAATTTCTTTGGGTCTCTTCAGACGAACATGACTCCAGATTCCAGGAGTGAAGTCTGAGACAGCGTCAGATACCAGACGCTGCAATAAAAGGAAGGTGAACCGGAACTAAACACAAAATTCGGCCCATAGGTTTGTTTAGATTTAAGTGACACATCGCTTTTTACAGTACCCTGTTATAGCTTTTTATGGAAGGTATAACCCAGCTAGAAGTTCTGCTGGTTTTCTTGTTTGTGATAAATATCTGTGATTTTAAGAAGTTTGTAGTAAG